>NW_019272053.1:825916-852693 GCF_002738345.1 Cucurbita maxima
AAAAAAAAAAAAAAAAAAAAAAAAAAAAAAAAAAAAAAAAAAAAAAAGAAACAATACCAAAATTAAATACAAGATAAAGTCCAATTATGAGAGTGTGCCTTTTAAATTAATTATAAATGGGAAAATGAATTTCGGATACCATTACAATACAAAAACATAAAAGACTCAAATACAAAATGGATTGACGCTCTTGAACGACCCTCTCTCTGACCTCGTAGCTCTCGAACACTCTCCACCTAAACCAATACCTGAAAAAGAAAAAGAGAAAAAGGTGAGTATAAAAATACTCAATAAGCAACGTACTTATAGTCTCTCATCACTTCCTTAAATTAGTATGCTACCACAAGTTTTTCTTGGGGCATTGGAATTTCTTCCCTCACATCATCCACTTATGCAATCCCTTGTCCCATATCAAGATAGGTTCGTCGTACACGAAGTAGTTCTCCTCATGTTGTCTACTCATGTAGTCTCTCGCTCCCTCTCAAGACGTGGTTACATCTACACACAGTAGCAATTATTAATGTCACCTAGTCATGTAGTTCTCATCCCTTATCATGGGGGTTTACAAGTCTTCCCACGTTTCTACCTACCGTATCAATCTTATGTACTAATTGTAGTCCCCCGTCCCTTATCATGTTTGGTGTGAATTTATTTCTTGAAACACAAGTCAAATGTGTTTGTCACCTTCAAAAAGTGGAAAGTTGAAGTTGAAAATCAAACCGACCTGAAGATCAAATACTTCAGGTCTTGATCTTCAGGTCTGACAATGGAGATGAGTACGACAAATTAGAATTCAAAACATTGTATGCAACTGAGGGAATTAGATTAACAAGGACAACTCCTAGTAAAGCAAGACAAAATGTTGTTGCTAAAAGGATGAACAAAACAGTGAATGAGCAAGGAGTATGATGATCCATTTTGGATTGCCAAAGACATTATGGGTCGATGCTCTAAATACAACAGCCTACTTGATCAATAGAGGTTCGTTAGTACCTTGGGGTGAAAGTTGCCAAAAGAGGTATGGACAGGAAAAGAAAGCAATTATATTCACTTGAGAACTTTTGGCTGCACTGCATATGTTCGTGTTGATCCAGAGAAGAGTAACAAGCTTGACACTGAGGTTATGAAGTACTACTTCATAGGCTATGATTTTGACATATTCGAGTACAGGTTTTGGGATGACAAGAACATAAAGATCTTGAGACACTATGACATGACTTTTGATGAAAATGTAATGTACAAGGACAAATAGAAGAAAGGTTCCATGATAATGAAGCAAGTGGGAGTTGAGGTTGAGTTGTGAAAAAATTCATCTAGTGATGTTGTAGCAAATACTAAGGAAACTTCTGAGACTAATGCAGAAGAACCAGAGGTGGAGCAAGTGACACTTGAGCTGGTGTTGAGAAGATCATTTAGAACTATCAGAGTACCATATAGGTATTCACCTTCGTTGCACTATATGTTGTTGACTGATGAAGGAAAACCAGAGTTCTTTGATGAGGCCCTACAGTTGGAGGATACAATCAAGTGGGAGCAAGTCATGTATGATGGGATGAGTTGGATGTCTATGCTTCAGAATTGTGTTACTCTTTCATCCACCGAGGATGATTACGCAACAATAGCTTATTGGAATAAACATAAAAGGTGAAAAGTAGTTTTAATTTTGTTAATTTTAGTAAGTTTTTGAAATTGAGTAGTAAAAGTCCAAAAGAAAAAAATGAAAGGTTAATCATTATTTTATTAAAGAGTGGGTTTCTGGGAAAGCCATTTTAATCTTTAGAAAACCTATAAATTAATTTGTTTTGAGGGTCAAAAGCAAAGCAAAAGAGTAAAAGTGAAGAGAACAAAAAGTAGCAATAGAAAAAGGTTTTTCAAAATTCTTTGTCTCCTTTTCTCTCCCCTTTCGACATCTTCTTCATAGTTTCGTGAGTGTTATTTTAACAAATTAGTATCAGAGCGAGCTTTCATTTCTACAAATGGTATCAGAGCGAGCTATTATTTCAACAAATTGGTATCAGAGCCAATGGCGAATATGATTGGACAAATACCGCTACCACGATTAACGAAGACGAACTATGATAATGGGAGCATCCAAATGAAAGCTCTTCTCGGTTCTCAAGATGCATGGGATGTGGTCGAAGAAGATTTCGAAGAACCAAAGGATACCACGGGTTATACGGCGGCGCAAAACAAGGCGTTAAAAGAATTGCGATTAAAGTATAAGGCAACATTATACATGTTGTTCGGGGTTGTTGACGAGTTGGGTTTTGAGAAGATTACAAGGGCAACTACTTCAAAAGAAGCGTGAGACACTTTAGAAAGTGTTCAAAGGAATTGACCAAGTCAAGCAAGTGCGTCTCCAAACTCTGCATGGCAAGTTGGAGAGCATGAAGATGAAGGAGTCAAAAAATGTATCCAACTACATTACGCGCGTTCAGACCGTGGCAAATCAACTAATTAAAAATGGAGAAATGTTACCCGAGACGCGGGTTGTGGAGAAGATCTTGAGGTCGTTAACCAAAAACTTCGAGAATGTTGTATGTGAGATAGAAGATTCAAAGGACCTAGCGAAGTTCACGGTCAATGATCTAGCCAGTTCTCTCGAGGAACACGAGCAACGTAAGAAAAAGAAAGAGGAGACACTCGATCAAGCCCTTTAGACTAAGACATCAATAAATGATGAAAAGGTACTCTACTCTTAAAATATTCAAGGTAGAGGTCGAGGAAGTTGTGGGAATGGTCGAGATAGTCAAGATTATCAAGCCAAGCAAATTGGCGAGGAAGAGGACGCAATCAAGAACACAATCAAGGATATAATTCCAAGATCCAATGTTACAAATGTAAAAAATATGGCCACTATGCAAATAATTGTAACTGAAAAATGTTACAATTGTGGCAGAATGGGCCATTATGCAAGAGATTGTTGAGCCGAAGAAAAGGTGGAAGAAACCATCAACCTAGCCTTGGATGACGCAACAAACTGAGGCATTCTCTTGATGACCCAAAATGAAGAGCTGAACACAAACAGACACGGCAGCGCGAAAGACGATGGCGATAGTGGTGAGGCGGTGGAAATTGTTGGAAATGAGGTGATGCGCAGTGGATGTGACGAAATTATGATAGTGGAGACGAGAAAATCGAAGAAAGATGAACAACTGGATAACAGAGAGCCCGAGCTTGAAGAGAGAGAGCTTCAATGGTCGAAAAGGCAATTTGAGGAAGAAAGAAGCAAGCTGATGACAATGGAAGAGAAAATGGAAGAAGAAAAGAAAGAGTTAGAAATGGAGGTTGAAAAGTTAGAAAAGGAAGTTGCCGAGGTGAGTGAGAGTTTCTTCTATCTCAAACAGGAGAAGGAAAAGAATGAGAAGGTAATCTCTAAACTTGTGAAAAAAGTTGAAGAAGGTTTGGAGAAAGAGAATGGCTTGTTAATGCTGATTGATGCTCTTGTGGACGAGTTAGTGAGGGAGGAGAAAGATATAAAGATGCTGACTCAACAGAGAGACTCACTTGGCGTGAACCTGAATCGAGTTCAATAGGAGGCAGTGAATTTACGACACACGATTGAGATACTCACTCGTGATAAAGTCGAAATGGAGGAAGCAAAAATGGAAGTTGAAAATGTCGTTGTAGACTTGCGAAGGGAATTGAGTAAACTGAACGAAACTATGACGTCTTAGTTGAGCGTGGCTGAGAACGGAAATGAGGAGTTGGTGTCTCAAATGGGCTGTTCTCTAGAAGCTCCGAATGAAGTCTCATCAAAGAAGGACTAGCTCAATTTGCCACTCGAGGACAAGGAGAGGAAATTGAAGAAACCATGACTGAGCTCGAGAAAACGAAAACGACGCAAGTGGAATCATTGAATAAAGCATTTAAGTTTATGGGGGAGTTGATGTAGGAATAAACTTAAATTAAATGGTGAAAAGTAGTTTTAATTTTATTAATTTTAGTAAGTTTTTGAAATTTTGTGGTAAAAAAGAAAGAGGCCAATAATTATGTTACGAAAGAGTGGGTTTATAGGATAACCATTTTTAACGTTTACAAAACTTATAAATTAATCGGTTTTCAATTGTAAAGAGTAGAGCAAAAGAACAAAGGTGTAGAGAACAAAGAGTGCAGAGCAATAGAAAAAGGTTTTTCAGAATTCTTTGTCTCCTTGTCTCACCCCTCTGGACATCTCCTTCACAGTTTCGTGAGTGTTATTTTAACAAATTAGTATCAGAGCGAGCTTTTATTTCTACATCGTTGAAGCTGGAAAGGAAATGATATGAATGACAGACTATCTAGAAGAATTAGGCAAGAAGCAGTGCAAGAAGAATTAGTTAGAGTGTCATACAGTTGGTGAAGAACCTGACCTATCAAAGACAAAACACATTAGAAGATGATATCATTTTACTCGCATGCTAGTGGAAGATGGTGATGTGTGTGGAAAAGATAGAGGTTGCAAAGAATCTAGCAAACATGTTAGACAAAATGTGTTGATATTGGATAATTAAGGTTGTGCAAAGCCTCAATTGGTTTGGTACAGTGAAGATGTTGATGGTCATTTTAGAATGAAATTCTTGGTTGATTGGATAAGTCCCCAAATGGCAGAATTGTTGGGCTATAGATTCTGCTACTTATTTATACCTTATTCAGTTGTTATATATACAGTAAAACTATATATGAAAAATGTTAATTATTATTTATAATAAAAAGGTGGTAAAGTTATATATAGTAGATGATTTACATGGTAAATTGAACCATATATATACCTCATTAGACAGTGCTGTGTAAATGTACTTTTCTGCCTTCTCTATTATTGTACATACCTGAAGTTGTCAATATTTCTCCTTGCATTTTCTTCCTCCTTTTTTTTTTTTTTTTTTTTTTTTTTTTTTTTTTTTTTTTTTNNNTTTTTTTTTTTTTTTTTTTTTTTTTTTTTTTTTTTTTTTTTTTTTTTTTTTTTTTTTTTTTTTTTTGTTCATCTAGATTGAGTGTGTGTGTTGTTGATCGATCCTAGCAAAAACTAGCTTAAAAAAGCACTCGTCATCTATGTAACTAACCATTCAAACTTTTATCAAGTAATACCTGTAGGGATTGCTAGAACGTTCTAGTATACAAGCATATTTTACTATAGATTGTTAGAAATGTATTCTTTTTACTATAATGCAATATATGTTAAAGAAAGTTACAAAAATTTCCCTAGGATGAGACTTTATGATACATGCTGATTTTAATACTTTTTGTTACGTTAGAATGGAGGATGAGTGATATGGTAATCTTGGCCATTTGAATCTAAGAATCCTAGTAGACACTTTGGATATGAAAACTCTTAGTTCACAAATGTTAAAACTCCTCAATCAAGTTGATTTCATTCCTAATAATTGTAACCCTCGGAAATTTCATCCAACAATTTTATCGAAGAATAAGATCTTTAGATCATAATATCCAAGCGCCCCAAAACAATAAGAAATTACTCAAAAAAAAAAAAAAAAAAAAGGTAAGATTTGGATTACTTTTTACTACATTTTTCAAGTTTACTTTACAAAGACAACATACATGCCTTTCAAAATGAAACATTTGACACTCCACGAGACATTTCAAGAATTGAAACTTCATTCTTTATGACCCTAAATAATCACTATACAAGTGCATCTAAGAGTAAATAAATACATTAATGAAATACCATAAATTTAGTTTAATTTATCACCACCTAAGAATAAATGAAACCAGTTTGAAGTATCTTGAAACTCTTATTGCATAAATGAAGTCTGATTCTTTGTAATGTGACATTAATTGCAACTTTGTTCAAGTTTAATGAAACTTGACTTCACTTCATTTCATGTAACTTTGAGACATCCCCAAATAATCAGATAGCAATAGAGAATAGACCCAAACCTCCTAATAGAATGCAATGAGAGTCTACAAGTAGGTTGCTTATTGAGTATTTTTATACTCACTTTTTTTAGGTGCTCGCAAACTACTGGTCGAGGTGAGAAAGCATTCAAGAGCTACACAGTTACAAAAGGGGTCATCTTAGGGCGTCAATCTGCTTTTGTATTTGTAATTGGATTTTGTTTTATTTTCAGTGTACTTTTATATTATTTTCTTCCGTATTATCTTTTAGTAGCTTTGAAAATCGAGTTGTGACTGGCTTCCTCACTCTTCGAAATCCAAAATGTCACTCTTTCTTCTTCTCTTATAGTTTTTTGTTTAATTCTAATAAATTACATTAAATGGAGATGAATCAAAGATAAAACAACATTTAACTTCATTAAGCTTAAAACTCGTAAAGATTAAAACAAAAGAAAACAAAAAGGTTCAAGAATAAAAAAATATATCTCACACATATTTTTCCTTTTTTCTTGGAGAACACGTGGAGCATACATAAATGCCACGTGGCATATGTCGTAGATCCGTTTGCCTAGCTGTCAATATGATGTGTACACCCAGACGACAAAAGGGGTTCCCTCACATCAACTTTATAGCTATCTGTCTCAATCGAAGTTGAAGCTGATTCACAATCCTCTTCTTGTGTTTCAACTCTACACTTTTCTCTGTCTTCTTCCTTCGTATAATCATTTGTTTTCCCCCAAAGAACCACATATAATCCAATAATTACAATCACGCCCCCCAACAAGCTGAAAATTATTCAAAAAAAAAAAAAACACTTACGAATAACAGAGTAACGATTTTAGGTTTCGACGAGTTTCTCGTTTCTCGTTTCTCGTTTCTCATCCCAAAAATTAACCCAAACATTTATTCATGCTACTTACTTATCTCAAATTGCTTCTGAGAGTGAATTGTTTTCACTCACATGCTTTTTATATAACAGCACAAGTACACCGCTAGTAGATATTGTTCTTTTTGGATTTTCTTTTTCAGGCTTTTCCTCACAACTTTAAAACACGTATACTAGTGAAAGGTTTCCACACCCTTACAAAGGGTGTTTTGTTTTCCTCCACAACCAGTATATTATATCACATTTTATCATCATAGTCTCCTGATTACTCTCATTTAAATGTGGTCTCTATTCATCTATATACTCTTATTTTACTCTGATGTCATATTAACCCAACAAAAAAAAAAAAAACCCCGTTTTTGAATGAAATCGATAAAATTCTCAACCCATTTGAGTCGAGAAAAGAATACCAAACCCTAATACGTGGCTTCATGATAATCAAAATTATTAAAAAAAAAATATATATCTAAATTAACGCATATATAAAATTTACCTTCCGGTATAAATCTCCTCATGAAGAAATATAGCTGCCAAAATAGTGGTAATAATGGTGCAAAAAGGGTTGAACACTGCAGAGAAGACAGGTCCCCTCTTGGAAATACCCCAAGCTTGAAGAAAGTAGGCAACTCCTGACCCAAAAATCCCCTAAGAACCAAACACAATTAGATCTCAAAATGACCTCTAAAATTGGGTAATTGTAAAAAATTACTTACTGAGAACAGGTAACAAACAAGTTCAGTCTTTGAATGAATCTTCCACGTTTCCACATTGGCTCCCTCTACCCATAATGTGAAACCCACTGATTGTATGAGTGAAAAAAAACAAGTCCATGCCGATAAGGATAGCTTGTCAGGATAGCTTGCCATTGCCGGCACCTGCAATATCAACCAAATTGACCAACAGCAACAGCTCCCAAACAGACTGAGTGACCCCAACAACCAAGCCTCATCGCTTCCACTTTCCACACCAAATATTGCAGATTTGACACCAAAAGCTTGTGTGGCATTCAGAAGCTTTGGACCTCTTAGAAGGGCCATGAACATAGCCCCACCCACACAAACCACTGTACCTCCAATCTTAGCCATGCACCTCAAGTTTGTCAGCTTCACGCTCTCCATTCTGCGAATTTTCGATTGTTAAATTGTGATGTCGAAAACCTTCTCCTAACAAATGCGTTTTAAAGTTTTGCCTAAAGAGAAGTACATCTGGGTCGTTACATAAATTATTACTAAACTTAATGGTTTAATATAATATTACCACTGACTCACCCGACCATTGCTGCTATTATAAATGTCACTGCCGGAATCAGATTCTCCATCGCGGTTGCTAATGATGAACTGGCTAAGAACAGTCCCTCGTAGAAAAAATTGTGGTTCATGGTTGAACTGTCCAAAACACCCAAAATTAGCCAAAAGCTTAGGCATGTTTAAATAACTTTTGAATCTCATCAACTCCGACTATCAAATCTAAACGGTAAAAGTTAGGTTGGGTTTAGTTGAGTTGAATTCATGAAAGATCAAAAATTCGGGTTGTCTTAGATTGACATTTTCTTTGTCGGATCAACTTGGCCAACCCAAAAATAAAATTACAATCCATCCATACCCATTATCATGAAAATTAAGAATATTTGACATTTGTAACAAATATTAGTGATATGTTGTAACTAGAAATATTTGATATTTGAGTTTTACGAAATTTTAGTTATTAATGTAAAATGTAGTGTGTAGTGTTGAGAATTGTTGGGAGGGAGTCACGCATTGACTAATTTAGGGAATGATTATGAGTTTATAGGTAAGGAATACATCTCCCGAGTATTTTTGGAGAAACTCAAAGCAAAGTCGTTATAAGTTATGCTAAAAGAGGACAATATCATACAATTATAGAAGGCCATGATAGAATCCTCATGTGTCAAACAAATGGTTGTATTTTTTTTTAGTAGTAGAGTCTAGATTAAGGGGAGGTTGTTTGATGGTATTAGAGTCATGCCCTTAACTTGACCATGTCAATCAAAGGGTGTACTTTGTTCAAGAGGTCGAGCCTCGATTAAAGGAGACTGTTTGACAACTTTATAGGGCTTAGAGGAGGCTCTATAGTGTACTTTGTTGGAGGGCTCTATACGCCTCCAAGAAAACCTGACAATCCAATCAAACCCAACTAACCATCCTAACCTATTTAGAATTTTTTTTTTTTTTGTTGGTCCAAAAGATTTTTCCCTCACGCTAACCGAACCCATAAACATCCCTATTAAATCTTACCCGATAAGTGCAGCAAAAAAGATGAGATAAAAGCTCTTGAGGTCCAAAGACACCTTCATGGATTTCGACCTGCCATCCCCAAATTATAAGACAAACAAAAAACAGAAAAGAACCAAGATAGTGTTTGAGAATGAAGAATGCACATCTAACCTGGAGAGATAAGCAATGGGTGCAATAGAGAGAGTGGCAAAGGCCTGCCTATAAACGATGAACACTCTAGGACTCATACCCTCCAACAGGGCAGCCCTAGAGATGAGTGTGACAATGGCATAAATTGCTTGAATTCCCAACATCGCCATTGCTGGCAAGTACTCTTCAACCACACCCATCTCCCCTCTCTCTTCCTTAGAGGCCTTCTTTCTCCTCTCCAATCTCAAATGCTCTCAAAACTTTCTATTTTATATCCTTTAATCTTCACATGTGAGAGAGAGAGAGATAAGATATATAAAGATTTAAAACTTGCAATCTTGGGAACTTTTCGGGTTGATTAGACCGGTTGTTGTAGCTATTACGATCATTTTTATTATTCGTTAAACAAAAGGGTACACGTGTTGGATTGGATTGAGTTAGAAAAATCTTTTCAACCAATTCGAAATTTTAAGTTGGCGATCGGAACCCGATCGAATAGAATTCACAATTCAACCCAATCCAACCCTACCTTCTATTTTCGAATTGTTTTACAAATTACAACCAATCACTAACGTCATATATAAACGTTAAATTTCTTTAATATTTTTAGAAGTAAGGTCGAACTATTGGGTTGAGTTATTGTTAAAGATATTTAATACTAAATTATAGTTTACCGTCATATTTGATATTTTATTATAGGCAAATATGTATATATTTATTACTCTCTTCATATTCTTATAATTTATTGGATTATAAATAGAGAACTTTCACTCTGGGTTTAATCTAAAATAAATCTATATATATATATATATATAACTAGGCCTCACTTTTATTCAATTTAATATAAAAAGGGTAAGAAAAAATAAATTTTGTTAAAGCTAGACATTATTTTATATTTTGGATTAAATTTAAAATAAATGAAAGAAAAGCTTTGAATTTACTCCTCAAATCACGCAAGATTAATTAATATATAAATAAAAATTATTTTTTAAAAAATTTGTAAATTTTAACAAAAACACACAAGTTGATGGAGATATGGTTGAAATATTCAATGCCACGTTGTTGGACAGCTGTAATGTCAGCACAAAATTTAATAAATAAATAAATAAAATATTATATTACAAAAGATGATATTAACCCGATTCTTTGAATCGACGCAGGGCCAAGGGTGATTTCGTAATGTTATCACTTTCGTCTTTCATTTTTCTTTTATTAATAAAAAAACATATTTTTATTTTGCAACTATTATTATTGCAATAATTTTTTTTAGCTTTTTAAACTAAAATACGTGTTTATACGATTCAATAATTTGTCGAGTTAGATTAGATTTTATCGGTTTAGATTGAGTAGGTCGGTCGAGTTGTGAGTTGACATTTTTTTTTATCAGGCCAACTCGACCAATCAAAAATAGTGTCCCTATTCTACCCTACTTTTAAAATTATTAAGAAACTTAGGAATATTAGACGTTTGTAACTGATATTAGTGATGTAACATGTACGATAGATAATTAAATAATTAAAAAAAAAAAACAAACTTTACCGTTCAACATAACTCGAAAATAGAGGGTTGGGTTGAGTTGTGAACTCTATTCGAATTACTCGAGCTGCCAACTCAATCAATACAAAATTAAGTTTTGTTTGGATGCCCACACCACTTGAATGCTCAACGCTGAAAGGCCTACATGATTCAAAGGTGCGGGAATCCACGTAAAGCTTAGTCATATGATTGATAAAAAAATGTAGTAGGCGTAGAATCTATTGATTTTAATAATGATTATTAACGGGTGATTAGACAATAATTATATTATTCTACCTCATACCAATCTAAATCTAAGTTAATTGATTAAAGAATCATATAGGGTAGGAATTTTTTATTTTGGAGATCACATGTTGAATTTAAATAATTTCTCTAATCAATAATATTTTAAAGATAAAATGGAGAGAATGGCATGAGAAATTTATTTGAAGCATGGGGAACATCATGTAGGCTAAAAAAATAATACAAATTATGTGAAATATAGGTTTAATTTATGATCCTTTTTTATAAATATTTATGTTTCTTAAATTTTAGAGATCTAGAGTTGTTGTATTTATTTTATATATAAGTCCATCTCTCCACTCATTCAACTTCATTTATTATATATTATACTCAAATTGTATGATCCATCTTTTTATGCATAATTCATATATAATCATTGAGAGTCACTATATTATGAGAAACCGGTTAGGGTTGACATCCCACATCAGTTAGAGAAGAGAACGAAACATTGTTTATAAGATAAATATTAGATACCACTCATTGCATCCTTGACTTAGTAGGTGACCATAGGATTTATTCTAAGCTTTAAGGGGAGGGCTCTTACTCTGAATAGACTTAGGTAGCTAGTTTACCTATACAGTGGTAACTAGTATCCGAGTACAGGTAGGGACAACATGATGAGTGCTACTTTGCTCATCATTTATGAGAGGTTAGTTGGTGAACCCATCTCACAAGACCATGCATTTGCCCAAGGTTGGGGGTGTAGCTGCCCTTTAAGTGCCAACTCCACTGACTACCCACATAATCAATGTCTATTCACAAGACGAATCTATTATGCAAGGTAATCCAACTAAACTATCCAGTCTCACATTCCTAACCAGCCTCATCCCTAGCTCAACAGTACTATATCCATTGTCCTCTTTGGGCTTTCCCTTTCGGGCTTCCCTCCAAGGCTTTAAAACGCGTCTGCTAGGAAAAAGTTTCCACACCTTGTAAATGTAATGACCCACGAAAAAAAAAAAGAGACAAAAAACTCAGTTGCCGAAACATTCGTTTCCGCACCCTTATAAATGGTCTGCTAGGGGAAGGTTTCCACACTTTTTTCTTGGAAATGTAACGACCCACGAAAAAAAAATCATTTTCGACCCTTATAAATGGTGATTTGTTCTCCTCCCCAACCAATATCTCAGTTGCCGGAATGAGACATCACAATAAATGTAACGACGGAAAAAAGAAAAACAAAAAGAAAAAGAGAAAAAAAAACTCAGTCGCTGGAAAACTCGAACACGGGCCCTATTCGAAATACTCAGACTGTATGCCATATTGTTTTTCAGGTAAAGGCAAGACGTCCATGTACGGTTGACGGTGGCATCGTGATCAGAGACTATGGCGTGTGCATAGGGTAGTTGCAGATTTTAAATTCATAGTCTTGATTAAGATAGAGTGTTTGCATTTCATTTATTTAAATTATTTAATTTTGTAATTGTTTTATCTTATTTTGAATTCCCGCATGATGTTTGAAACACGTAGGTCCGACATTGTTTTCTAATATTTTAACGCATTCTGAAGTTTTAAATTTTTCCTCTAATAAAGATGAGTATTCTTAGAGTTATATTCTGCATTAGATCAATGCAATATAGTAAATCACTATGGATCCCTATGAATCAGGTTCACGAGTAAGGTTCGTTGGCGGAACTTTTATTCTTTCCCACACATTATATGTGTCACACATGCAATTAATATAATTTAAGAGAATCCTAGTTAATTAGGGAACCCCACATGCTCGTCAATCATTGATAATAACACTCAAACTCAACTCTTAGGGCTCATCTTGAAAGCATACTCTATCAAATCTTATAGGAACTTGCTATCCAAGTTCATAAGTGCTTCTTGTTGCCCATTAATACACAAGACTCGTAATCAACTTATGCTTATCTATTTATATATCAATATACACTCAATAATAACTCATAAATATTTAATAAGTTAAACACATACATATATAATAAAACAACAATTTAGAAAGCCATCATTCATGATTATCTTGAAATAATGTTCCTAATTTATAGGCCAATGCCCTTAGAAGAGGATAACACATAACATGTCTTCTTCACTAATTGTCCCTATTACTAAGTCAAAGGTACATGCCAGCTTAACAAACCACATGACCTCTTAAGAGTTTTGGAACATCTTTCAACACCATATCATGACGGTCTTCCAAGATTTTTTTTTTTCTTTTCAGAAATGATGTGGTCGAGAAGATCATTAACGTTACATATATAGCTCTCGTCCCACAGAAAGTTAAGCTAAAATACATGACCTAATTTAGGTAAACTAGTCTAATGATCAATTTTACTATGAAACGCTTTTGTCAAAGGGCGTCATTCTTGTGGCTAGTGACATTATTGATAACCCAATCGCCAAATTTGAAAAGTCTTAAAACAAAGATTCAAAACAATATTAAAACTCTCCTTACCATATTGTGAATTGAAAACAATTTTAAAACCTTCCGTACATGACTCTTTGACATAAAATATAATAATGAAAATATATATTATTTCAATCATGTAAAATAATCATATAAACAAACATCATACCATACTTCAAACCTCTCGAACATGACCTAGAGAGTAATATTAACAACAAAGATGAATAAAAAAATGCCACTTTGATCGACAATTTAGAAGAAGGAATAATATAATTATTGAATTATAGAGATTGTGAAAGCTTAATTTGAATATAATTTAAAGTCAAATTTAGATCCCAATATGATTCTCTCATTCAAATTTCAACTTCCAACAATATTTTCTAGTTTAGAATTTTCTAATTTGAATTTAGAATTTCAATACAGTTTCTTTCTTTATATTAAAAAAAATATATATATTGTAATAGATAATATAAATAAAGTTAACTATTTAATTATGAAATCATTACTTTAATCCATAAAAGATTCATAAGGTTCATCAAAAGACCAAAAAATTGAGTTCATTCACGTGCATTTAATTTGTAGACTTAAAGGGAACTTTGGTCCCTCACTAGACACTCAAACTAATTGTTAGCCATCCACCATGGAAGTGGATCTAGTGATTACCCTAAATCTAAACCACATGCAAATATAATCACTTCTTTTTATGCAACAAAGCATTACAAAATGTACAAATTGTGTATAATAAATTATATTTACCCCGCATAAGGAAAGTCACTTTCCAATGAAAATGGCATTCGGTCGAGAAAAAATTTGTCCCGACAATTAATGTATAAGTCAATAAGTTTTCGTTTTATCGATCAGCTAAATCATTGAAAACATATGCTAAGATATTCATGCAAACAAACAAGCAAATAAGCAAATAAGCAAACAAGCTCAACGGGGCGATAACATCCATCAATTGTGTGGAGTACAAATCACAATATCACATCTTTGTTCTAACACAGTGAAAAACATTAAAACAACATTTCATCATAAATTTCATCCATAGCGCCCAATTTATTCACTAGTCATGCATTTTCTCATTCTAGTTTTTTGTAAAAGGTATAAAATTAGCATTCATCTCGTAATCTCATTCTATGGGTATAACGGTAATTTCTATAACATACAAATAATGCATTCGCATCCAAAATTTCCCTTTTGAAGTGCTAAACATGCATATTTTAATGACCCAAGGCAAGGAATGCTTGCGTGTTAGCATCCTAGCGATGCCTAAAAGTATTACTTGCCTAAAGTTTTTGTGACTAATTACTTGGATAAAATGTGTATTTTCGAGCTAGTTTTTCCACATGTTAGGAGCTCCAAAATTTTTTAAATCTCTCTAGTAGGTCCTAATTCAAGTAAAACTAGGGTTAGAATCGAAATCGGGACAAAAAACTGACACAAGAGTCCAAATGAGTCAAAAGAGGGACCTTCACATGCCTCAATCACATTGTGCGGAAGAACGATGCTGTGAAACTTGTTCTAACCAAGCATAAAAATCAGTCGAATAAAAATCGTAAGTCGTGAACAATTCGAATGTATGAACGAGCCTCGGTCACATTTGAGAGAATGTTTAAGAAAACGTGAACGAGGAAATGTGTTGAAAATAGTTTATAAGAAAGCAATGTTTAAGACTAAAAACAAATAAGCAACAACCACAACATTGATAACATAGAACCATGGTAGGAAGAATTGACAATTAGTAACATCTCTCTATAGTATATTTTGAGCATCTTAACTCTGTCGATTGTATACATGAATTTGGTGAATAGTCATACACCCCCGTATTGACATGATAGGAATAGTAAAGACTTAACAATATATGAAAGCAAGTAAAAGAGGTCTAGAAGGGGCTTGCGACTATGTATAACCATCCTAGACTAGTATGATAGGGATATTCGACAAGTAGCCACAGGCAACATGCCTTGGACAAACATGACCATCACATCCATATTCAATTGATGACGTCTCTGTTAACTAACTCTTTAAAAACTCCACAACATAGAATGAGATTGACTTCAGGTCTCTCGAGCACTCCTAGCTGATATATGCTTTGAGAAATCTCTTTCAATCTGTCAAGAACTATTGAAATTCACTTATCGATTCGTTGACTCTTCGCGTCTTCTCTGTCAAAATCTCTCATACTTTCTTTGAGATGGAATTCTTTTTCGTGGCATGAGGTCGTATCACCTCTTTGTCTCTACTGTCTTCTTGGTCAAGATAGTAACGTTTCAAGTTACTATCTGAAGAGTTGGCCTCCACCGTAAAGAGAGGTCCCTCTCTTCATTTTATTCCCACTTGAACGGTTGGAGTCAGGCAGAGAATACACTTTCTGACGGCTAAAGGCTAGCATTTTGGCTGATCAGGCTTGGGTCGCTCGGACCTTTTCCTCATAGTTTCAATTTTTTTAGAAGCGTTCAAGGTTAGTATGACTACCTTTTAGCTAGTTTAAAATTTTAAAGTATTTACACATCATTTGACTTAGCTAGTTTAAATTATTTTATGCAAAACTAAGTGAGTCAATTACCACCGTAAAATTTTAATTGATGATTCTTGGACTCCTTAGGCAGAATTAAATTTTAGAGAGCAATGTTAAGCTAGCATCAAGGGATCGTTGTAGCTTCGGCCTAGGCTAACCAAGTAAGTAGCCGTACTATCGGTTCGATTAAAAGTTGATGTCTGTATGATGGCACATGTCCCATGGTTTTGCAGTGTCATATGCTGGATATGTGTGAAATGTTTAGGAAACAATATGACTGTGATTTGTTTATGACATAAGATGCCTATGACATGTTTATGAAACAATATGACTAGGATATATTTATGAAATGATATAACTATGATACGTTTATGAATTGACATAACTATGATATGTTCATGAAAGAATATGACTAGGTTATGTTTATGAAACGATATAACTGTGACGTGTTTATGAAATGTCATGACTATGACATGTTTATGAAATTTCATGACCATGAAATGTTTATGAATGATAAATCCAAGATATGTCTGTGATATAACGTGACTATGAGATGATACATGAATGTTATGACACGTGTTATGATGGGATGTACTGATGATATGATAAATGTTATGGTATAACATGTTTGGCGATATAGTACATAATGTTACATGATATGCTTATGATATATGTATGATATGACACGATGCATGATATGAATGTTATATGACAAAATGTGTCCACATAATGCATAACTCCAATTTATGTACAAAAAGCTATGATGAAAATGATATGATATGAAGGAAAAATAGAATGGGTGAACACGATAATGAATGAAAATGAAGGGACCTCATGCACATTTGTGTGTTCATGCATCGAGGAATACCCCTATTTTATGATGGTATGGATGTATACACTATTAGACAGAAAAATGATCGTTATGTTCATCGAACACGTAAGTCCATGACAATGTTTTATATTGAAGTTTCAAATGATTACTTTTGCACACATGAGTATGTTATGTATACCGTAGCAACTTTAGATTATAAAAAATCTATAAGCACGCAACCCAATCCTTTTCTCGAGGCGTCACTATACACCACGAGATTACCCATTCCATCAGGCACTGTGACAACGGGTGGTGTCACCAACCTCTTCATTAACTCTTGAAAACTCTGCTCACATGCTGGAGTCTAGAAAAAGGGCTTGCCCTCCTTGATCAAGTGAATCATGGTTGCAGATATTTTGAAGAAATCTGTTACGAATCTTTTCTAATAACCTACCAACCCTAGAAAACTACAAACTTCAAAGACTTTATTTGGCCTTGCTCATCTCATAACTACAAACTTCATAAGTACTTTTCTTTTTAGATACCACATGTTCCAGAAAAGGCACCTCATGCGGCCAAAACTCAAACTTAGAAAATTTAGCATATAGTCGATGAGCTCTCAACACAAACAATCCTCAGGAGGTCCTCATGTTCTACTTCTAACTTAAAGTATACCAAGATGTCATCGATGAACATAATGACAAAGACATCGACATACTCCTTAAATACCCTATTCATAAAATCCATGAAAATCGCGGGAGCATTGGTAAGACTGAAAGACATCACTATGAACTCATAATGTCTATAGCGACTCCTGAAGACAGTCTTAAGTATGTCCTCCTTCTTAATCCTCAATTGTTGGTACTCCAATCTCAAGTCTTGCATGCTTAACACAACTAATGTGGCACCTAAGACTCGTCCACACACAACCACACTCTCTACCTTCACTTTGTTGGTAGTTACTAGAAACTCATTTGATAGTGTGGAAACAATAAGAGTGTACTCTAGAGGCTCTAACTCTAAAGAAGTATGTGGATCCCAAGTCGAATAAAGTGAATGTCAGGTGTCCAAAGACGGCTAACATACCTGTTACAATGTTACAATAGTGTATGGATTATCGACCCTTGGTCGTGGTGGCATGGACTACAGTGTGCCCTTGTTGCCGCTAATGAGCTCTACAGCCTCCCTGATTTTGTCTGACCTATTGATTAGCCTCAAGATTATTCTTGTGTGGACAGTCGATTGTGCGGTACCCCCACTTACTGCACCCTTGCAACCCCTAGTACTCACCCTCATCAATACAGTTGCACATGGTGTTGGGATATGGCGCCTGATGCCTAGATTTTGTAGAGATATATTTGGAAGATATTTCGTAAAGATACGATAGAGATATATATGGTAGAGATTTTGTAAAGATTTGATAGAGATATATTTGTTAGATTATATCCAATAGGTTTAAATCTTTTGAAGCTATTTAGTAAATTGAAACCATATATATACCCTATTAGACAGTGCTCTCAAAACTTCTCTATATCTGGTTGTACATACCTGAACTCATTAATAAGAAAACTTTTAGCCAATATTCTTCCTTGTATTTTCTCTCTCCTATTCTTTGTGTTCATCTTGATCGAGTGTGTGCGTTGTTGAGTGATCCTAACAATTGGTATCAGAGCTAACAACTGGTATCAGAGCGAGGCGAAAGTCACCACAATCTGTGAAGATGGAAAGTTCAAAAATTGGAATTGAGAAGTTTGATGGATCCGATTTCAGTTTCTAGAAGATGCAGATTGAAGATTATTTGTACCAGAAAGATCTTCACGAACCCCTACTGAGGGTGAAGCCAAATACCATAACCACAGAGTAGTGGAAGCTCAAGGATCGACAAGCCTTAGGGCTGATCTGGTTGACGCTATCCAGAAACGTGACATTCAACATTATCAAGGAGAAGACAACGTCAGATCTGTTAAAGGCGTTGTCGAATATGTACGAGAAACCGTCGGCTATGAACAGGGTGTATTTGATGTGGACAGATTCACAAAGACTATTAGAGAATTGAAGAAAAGTACCAGGACAACAAAGCAAGTGGGAGTTGAGGTTGAATTGTTGAAAGATTCGATGTTGTAGTGGATACTTAAGAAACTTCTAAGACTCTTGCTGAGGAACCAGAGATGAAGCAAGTTGGAGTTGAGGTTTTGGTTGAGTTGCTGAAAGATTCACTAGTGATGTTCTAGCTGATACTCAAGAAACTCCGGAGACTGTTGTTGAAGAACCAAAAGAGGAGCAAGTGACACCTGAGCAGGTGTTGAAAAGATCATCCAGAGCCATTAGATTACCAGATAGGTATGTACCTTCTTTACACTATCGGTTGGTGACTGATGAAGGGAAACAAAAGCCCCTTGATAAGACCCTACAGTGGAGGATACAACTTGTTGGAAAATAAACTTGAATGAATTTTGTTTCTTTTAATTTAATCAAAAGGGGCATAATTATCTCCGGAAAGGAGAGCTAATGGGTGAGAAAATTATTGAAAGGAGACCAAATGTGTGAGAAAATTATGAGTAGTTAAAGCAAATTTTGGCTTTAGGAAAGCCTATAGAAGGGCTTCACTTATCGATGTAACAGAAGAGAGAAGAAAACAAGAAAGAAAGTAGCAGCAGAGAGAAAATTCAATTTTTGTACGGTGTGTAATAGAGAAAGGCATTTGAGAATTTTCTGTCTTCTTGTCTCTCCCCTCTCGACACCCCCTTTTAAAGTTTCGTGAGAGTTATCTAAACGAGTTAGATTCAGAGCAAGCGTTTATTTTTTCAAGTTGGTATCGGAGCGGCTTTATTTTTCTACAAATTGGTATCAGAGCAATTTAATTTCAACAAGTTGATATCAGAGCTGATGGCGAACATGATGGGACAAATGTTGCTACCACGATTGACGAAGATGAACTACGAGAATTGGAGCATCCAAATGAAAGCCCTTCTCAGTTCGCAAAACACATGGGAGGTGGTCAAAGACGGTTTCAAAGAACCAATTGGCACCATGGGTTACACGGCGGCGCAAAACAAGGTGCTAAAGGAATTACGGTCAAAGGATAAGACAACATTATGCATGCTGTTCCGGGCTGTTGACGAGTCAAGTTTTGAGAAGATTGCAAGGGCAACTACTTCAAAAGAAGCGTGGGCACTCTAGAAAAGGTGATCAAAGAAACCGACCGAGTCAAGCAGGTACATCCCTAATGGTGTTAATATAACACATGCGGAAGCAATTTGGATCTTAGGCACTCTAAGTACATCAATTATAGTGAATTAGCTAGCATGTTCAAAAGCATTAAAACTCAATGAGTTTGAATACTAACATTTTGTCGCTCAAATTTCTTTTTCCTCACGAACCGGTTTCAAATCACCACTAGTGTCTTCTCCACTATTCTCCGGCCTTAGAACGGGATTGTGGAATCTGGTGAGTGACTAAACTTGGGAGGGAATTAGTATATATGAAAAGAGAGTTTGTGAGAGGTTTTTCTCAAGGTTTTTTCCAAAAGTCAACCTTCCATGTACCATGATCACTCAATTTATACAGTCATAATTGCATGTTCATGCAAATTTGAGATCACTAAATTTTGACACTCAAAATTTCACTCAAATGTTTGAGATTATGTGGCAAGCATGCATACTTGAGTTAACCAAATTTTGACCCTCAAAATTTCACTCAAATTTGTGGGGTTTATTTGGCTAAGTATGCAAGTTTGGTTAAACCAAATTTTGACACCTCAAAATTTCACTAACATGTATTTTTCCATTAAATGTCTTAATTTTGATTCGACAATCCAGTTGAATTATTAATTTCAAATTAAAGTAATACTAAATGATTAATTAAACTATTTAATTAATATTTAATATTAATTCAAATGCCAATCTCAATTAATTCCGACACATATTTGATTAAGATATTTAAATCTTATTTAAATATCTCAAATTCTCTCTTTTTGTTTTTAATTCGTAAATAAAACAAAAATGCGGTTAAATTTATCGTATATATGTAGCTGTGAATGTTTGATTAATCCACCACACCTAAATGGCCACACCTAAATGGTGTGAAAGTTATCTTATTTATAATCAAATGAATTACAAGGATATGGAAATAGTAATAAATGGAAATAACAATAAATGAAAAGATACCTATGAAAATAAGGCAAATATTAGATATTTGCCTTATAATAAAATATCAAATATAATATGTGTGGTAAACTATAATTTATTACTAAATATCCTTAACACCGCACCGCAAGCTAAGCGTCGGATTTAAACGAACGTGAAGCTTGAATCTGAAAAATTCAAAGAGGTTGAGAAACACTTTTCATGAAGATGCTAACAACTCGGTTCTTGGCCATCAAAAATTGCAGAGGGATCGCCGCTCAGCGGCGATGCTGCCTTGGCTTCGGCGAGAATATGTCTAACCCATGAAGAGGGATTGTCGCTTAGCGACGATGCTGCCTTGGCTCTGGTGAGAATATTTCTAACCCCAAGAAGTAGAAGGGGAAACCTAGAGCAAGGGACAAAGACAATGTTGAAGCCGGAAGAGTCGCCACATTGGGCGAAGGAGCCAATTTTGGCGAGAAGGGCAGTCGGAAGAGTCGCCTCATCGGGCGAAGAAGCCAATTTTGGCAGGAAGGGCGGCGAAAACTTGGTTGGCGAATAGGCCAGTGCGGCACCCAGATTCCGAAGGTAAATCTCTGCAAAAGGTTGATAGGTTTAGGTTAGGGTTTATGTGAAGGATGAAGGCTGATTGGGAAGAAAATGAGAGAGACTATATTGGCCAAGGGGAAAACCGATTGGGTTGGAAAAGGTGAGGTTATATGTACAGAGTATGACGAAAGGTGATTTGGAGGTCAATAGGGTGGAGCCGAAGAGTAATCAATCGGCTCCGACTACGGCAGCCATGAAGACTGCCCCTGCGGCGTCAAAACCAGCAGGGGTGGTGGAGAAGAAGATTAGAGGATTCAAAAGCCATTGAAAAGAAAGGATCGGGGTTGTTAAACCGAGAGGGCTCTGATAACATGTGAATGTTTGATTAATCCACCACACCTAAATGGTGTGAAAGTTATCTTATTTATAATCAAATGAATTACAAGGATATGGAAATAGTAATAAATGGAAATAACAATAAATGGAAAGATACCTATGAAAATAAGGCAAATATTAGATATTTGCCTTATAATAAAATATCAAATATAATATGTATGGTAAACTATAATTTATTACTAAATATCCTTAACACCGCACCGCAAGCTAAGCGTCGGATTTAAACGAACGTGAAGCTTGAATCTGAAAAATTCAAAGAGGTTGAGAAACACTTTTCATGAAGATGCTAACAACTCGGTTCTTGGCCATCAAAAATTGCAGAGGGATCGCTGCTCAGGGGCGATGCTGCCTTGGCTTCGGCGAGAATATGTCTAACCCATGAAGAGGGATTGTCGCTTAGCGACGATGCTACCTTGGCTCTAGTGAGAATATTTCTAACCCTAAGAAGTAGAAGGGGAAACCTAGAGCAAGGGACAGAGACAATGTTGAAGCCGGAAGAGTCGCCACATTGGGCGAAGGAGCCAATTTTGGCGAGAAGGACAGTCGGAAGAGTCGCCTCATCGGGCGAAGAAGCCAATTTTGGCAGGAAGGGCGGCGAAAACTTGGTTGGCGAATAGGCCAGTGCGGCACCCAGATTCCGAAGGTAAATCTCTGCAAAAGGTTGATAGGTTTAGGTTAGGGTTTATGTGAAGGATGAAGGCTGATTGGGAAGAAAATGAGAGAGACTATATTGGCCAAGGGGAAAACCGATTTGGTTGGAAAATGTGAGGTTGTATGTACAGAGTATGACGAAAGGTAATTTGGAGGTCAATAGGGTTGAATCGAAGAGTAATCAATCGGCTCCGACTACGGCAGCCATGAAAACTGCCCCTGCGGCGTCAAAACCAGCAGGGGTGGTGGAGAAGAAGATTAGAGGATTCAAAATCCATTGAAAAGAAAGAATCAGGGTTGTTAAACCGAAAGGGCTCTGATACCATGTGAATGTTTGATTAATCCACCACACCTAAATGGTGTGAAAGTTATCTTATTTATAATAAAATGAATTACAAGGATATGGAAATAGTAATAAATGGATATAACAATAAATGGAAAGATACCTATGATAATAAAGCAAATATTAGATATTTGCTTTATAATAAAATATCAAATATAATATATATGGTAAACTATAATTTATTACTAAATATCCTTAACAGTAGCGCATTCTCCCTAATTTGAATTCGAACACTTTGAACTCACTCGTCACACTGTTCTATGGTTTAGTCCAATATGAGCTAGCAGAGGGACCTAATGGACCTATAGATCATGGGCTCCAACGATCCAAGATTAACCTGATAAACTCATTAACCTTGTTAACCAACATTCATTAACTACTAGGATATTCCACTATAGCCTAGTAGTTGCACTCCCCTCACTATAGATATATTTCTATCCATTTGATATAACCATGATTAGTAAGTCGATCCTTCACAGGTTGTTCGTAACTCGAGTTGGGTCAATTTACCGTTTTACCCCTGAAATTACTTCTTGTTCCTTATGTCTCACTGATCCTCTAATGAACAATTAGTTTGTGGTCCAATCAGTAAATTGAATCCCTCTCAGGCCAATGAGAGGGTGGGGCCCCTTGTTCAAGACTTGGAGTCAGTACTTAAGGGAACAACCTCTCTTCTATCCTTAAAAGTGGGTAGGAGTGAATTCCATCTTGCACCCCACGTCCCCAGCCATTTACCCAGTCTTACTCCTGAAATGGGAGGCCTATTGAGTCGACGAACTTGAATCATTCTCACCCATGCAAATCTAAGGATAATTCCAAATAAACAGGAGTTCATGGTTAGCTCAGGATTAAGATCGAGTTACCTAGGTCATCGAATGAAAAGAAAATCAGTCTCAACAGTAAACGACATTATAAAGTGAGAGTGATTTTCTTCATGGTCCGATCTTATGCAATACTCATTGCATAGGACGCCCCCACTCACATGTTTTCATATGTACAATTTAGTGATCGCATTGTTTATATCATATACAAAAGTGAGCCGCATTCATAGTGTCCCCAGAATAAGGTACTCAGCCTTATCCTTATACTATAGATCATTTTGACTATATACTTGAACTTGGTCAACTCTTATGTATCTACATATAGTTCAAGTAATCATACTATAGCCAGAGTGTTCTTAGTTTATTGAATTTAGATTAATGATTGTAAAGTTCACTTTATTCAATAACAATCTTTACTGAATAAACAACAATAATAACTTTATTGAAAATAGAATATGTTTTTGTTTACCAACTATGAGTTTGAGGACATAAAATCCAACAGTCTCCAGACTCTGCATGGCGAGTTGGAGAGCATGAAGATGAAGGAGTCAGAAAATGTATCTGACTATATTACACGTGTACAGACCGTGGTGAATCAGTTAAATCGAAACGGAGAAATGCTACCCGAGACGAGGGTTGTGGAGAAAATCTTGAGGTCGTAAACCGACAATTTCAAGAATGTTATTTGTGCAATAGAAGAGTCGAAGGATCTGACGAAGTTCACAGACGATGAGCTTGCCAGTTCTCTTGAGGCACATGGACAACTTAGGATAAAGGAGGAGGAGCCACTCGATCAAGCGCTTTAGACGAGGCATCAATAAAAGATGAAAAAATACTCTACTCACAGAATTTTCGAGGTAGAGATAGTGGAAGCCGCGAGAATGGTCGAGGTGGTCAAGGCAATAGTTATGAAGAAAATTATAAGGAGAAGAGACTGTCGAGCCAAGCAAATTGGCACGGAAGAGGACGCAATCAAGGGCACAGTCAAGGATACAATTCCAACCTCCCGTGCTTTAAATGTCAGAAATATAGCCACTATGCAAATAATTGTAACTTCGACAGATATTACAATTGTGGCAGAATGGGTCATTATGCAAGAGATTGTCGAACCAAAGAGAAGGTGTAAGAAACCATCAACCTAGCCTTGGATGACACAACAAATGGAGGCATCCTCTTGATGGCTCAAAATGAAGAGCCGAACACAAAAAGAGATGGCGGCGCGAAAGATGACGGCGGTATTCTTGAGGTGGTAGAAACCGTTAGAAATGAGGTGATACGCAGCGAATTCGGCGAAATCGCGGTATCAAAGATGAGAAAATCGAAGAAGGATGAACAACCGAAGAACAGAGAGCCCGAACTCGAAGAGAGAGAGCTCCAATGGCCGGAAAAGCAATTTGAGCTAGAAAGAAGAAAGAGGATGAAAATTGAAGAAGAAAAGAAAGAGCTGGAAACAAAAGTTCAATGGTTACAGAAGAAAGTGATTCAGCTGAGTAAGAGTTCCTTCTGGCTAAAACAGGAGAAGGAAAAGAATGAGAAGGCAATCTCCGATCTTACGAAGAAAGTTGAAGAAGGTGCGGAGAAAGAGAAAGGCCTACTCATGAAGATTGAGGGTTTAGTGGACGAGCTAGTAAGGGAGAAAAAGAATATAGAGATACTAACTCAATAGATAAACTCACTCGATGTGAACCTGAATCAAGTTCAACAGAAGACAGTGAACTTACAACACACGATTGAGACACTCACTCGTGATAAAACCAAGATGGAGGAAACAAGAATGCTAGCGGTAAAAGTCACTGTGGACTTATGAAGGGAATTGAATAATTGAATGAAGCCATGAAATCTGAGTCAAGCGTAGCTAAGAACTTGAAAAATGAAGAGGTGCTGTCACAAATGGGATGTTCTCAAGAAGATCCAAATGAAGTCTCATTAGAGAAGGAGGAATCATTGAGTAGGAACATTTAAGTTTATGAGGGAGTTTTGTTGGAAAATAAACTTAAATCAATTTTGTTTCTTTAAATTCAGTTAAAATGGCATAATTATCTCAAGAAAGGAGCCTTTTGATTTACCAGAAGCGGAAGAAGAATTAGTAGCGGGTTATCAAACCGAGTATTCGGGTATCAAATTTGGTTTATTTTATGTTGCTTCCTATCTAAATCTATTAGTTTCTTCGTTATTTGTAACGGTTCTTTACTTGGGTGGTTGGGATATCTCTATTCCATACATATTCGGTTATGAACTTTTTGAAATAAATAAAGCGTATGAAGTCTTTGGAATGACAATTAGTATCTTTATTACATTAGCTAAAACTTATTTATTCTTGTTCATTTCTATAGCAACAAGATGGACTTTACCCCGACTAAGAATAGACCAACTATTAAATCTCGGATGGAAATTTCTTTTACCTATATCTCTTGGTAATCTATTATTAACAACTTCCTTTCAACTCTTTTCACTGTAAAGGAATACCATATTCTATATTCACGACTTGCTCAAACAAGAGAAAGAAACAAACATAAAATTCTTTAGAGATATTACAATATGTTCCCTATGGTAACTGGGTTCATGAATTATGGTCAACAAACAGTACGAGCTGCAAGGTACATTGGTCAGGGTTTCATTATTACTTTATCCCATGCAAATCGTTTGCCTGTAACTATTCAATATCCTTACGAAAAATTAATCGCATCGGAGCGTTTCCGCGGTCGAATCCATTTTGAATTTGATAAATGCATTGCTTGTGAAGTATGTGTTCGTGTATGTCCTATAGATCTCCCCGTTGTTGATTGGAAATTGGAAACGGATATTCGAAAGAAACGATTGCTTAATTACAGTATTGATTTCGGGATCTGTATATTTTGTGGTAACTGCGTTGAATATTGTCCAACAAATTGTTTATCAATGACTGAAGAATATGAACTTTCTACTTATGATCGTCACGAATTGAATTATAATCAAATTTCTTTGGGTCGTTTACCAATGTCAGTAGTTGATGATTATACAATTAGAACAATTCTGAATTCGCCTCAAATTGAAGTCTAAAATAAGTAAATCCCTTGATTAAAGAGTAATTGGAAATTACTAAGGTTCCGTTTTGATCTAAAGAAATGAGGTTTCTTTCGTTTTGTTTGTTTGATCACTACCTACAAATACAAACTATTGATTCATGAGAATTGCAGCTTAATTTAGATTGAAACTATATATTTGGAAATATATAGTTTCAATCTACTATACTCTTTCAGATCAAGACTAAGATTAATACTAATACAATAACTG
>NW_019272053.1:852703-875726 GCF_002738345.1 Cucurbita maxima
GAATTGGGGCTTTAAGTTTGTAGAAATGATCAGGCAGTACTCCCCACGATTCCGATCCAGAGTATGCGCCTATCCACCCATTAAATAAATAACTATCGGAAACGAAATAATCCCTTATTTAGTAAGTCCCCTTTTTCTCAGAAAGAAGAATAGGAACGAAAAAAAAAAATTGAAAGAATCCAATTACAACAAAAAAAGAGATCTTTTGTATTGTTTCTTATCTCCATCTATTCCTATATTCATTTCTTTCCTATCTCCCTATTCATAGAGATAGAATTCGTGTCCGAATTCATGAACTAATGGAATAGCCAATTTGTTTTTTTCGTAAGTGAAAACGATGGGTTATTGATATTTATAATAAATAGTATTTTAGTGAAGAATTAAGTTATTACTCAACAAAGAATTTTTTTTTATTAAAGGATGAGATCAATTCAGAAGTACCTTTTTTCTTTATTATTAGAACAGACAGAATTCTATTGGGTTAATTGGGGGCCACACGATAGATTTTTATCCTATACTCTTCTACAAAAAAGACATATTAAGATAAATAATCCCGACACGCTCCTTAGATTTATTTATGGCCCTCAAGGAGCCGTATGAGGTGAAAATCTCATGTACGGTTCTGTAATAGCGATGAGAACAGTGATGTTATTACCGACTATGATTATCTAACAGTTCGAGTACAGTTGATATAGTTGAGGCTCAATCAAAGTATGGTTTTTGGGGGTGGAATTTGTGGCGTCAACCTATAGGGTTTGTTATTTTTCTAATTTCTTCCTTAGCAGAATGCGAGAGATTACCTTTTGATTTACCAGAAGCGGAAGAAGAATTAGTAGCGGGTTATCAAACCGAGTATTCGGGTATCAAATTTGGTTTATTTTATGTTGCTTCCTATCTAAATCTATTAGTTTCTTCGTTATTTGTAACGGTTCTTTACTTGGGTGGTTGGGATATCTCTATTCCATACATATTCGGTTATGAACTTTTTGAAATAAATAAAGCGTATGAAGTCTTTGGAATGACAATTAGTATCTTTATTACATTAGCTAAAACTTATTTATTCTTGTTCATTTCTATAGCAACAAGATGGACTTTACCCCGACTAAGAATAGACCAACTATTAAATCTCGGATGGAAATTTCTTTTACCTATATCTCTTGGTAATCTATTATTAGAGCAAATAGGTGAGAAAATTACTGAGAGGGGAGCAATGGGTGAGAAATTATGGGTAGTTAAAGCCATTTTGGCCTTGGAAAGCTTATAAAAGGGCTTCACTTATCGATGTAATAGCAGAGAGAAGAAAACAAGAAAGAGAGAGCAGCAGAGAGCAAATTCAATTTTTGTACTGTGTAATAGAGAAAGGCATTCGGAGTGGCTTTATTTTTCTACAAATTGGTATCAGAGCAATTTAATTTCAACACAACTAAGTGGGAGCAAGCCATGGATGATGGGATGTTTAGGCTTCAGAAATGCGTTGCTCTTTCATCTGTTGAGGTTGAGTACGTGGCATTAGCTGAAGCTGGAAAAGAGATGATATGAATGACAAACTATCTAGAAGAATTAGGCAAGAAGCAACGCGAGAAGATTCTTCAGGTCAATAGTTAGAGTGTCATGTAGTTGGCGAGGAACCCGGTCTATCATTCAAAATACAGAAGGCGATATCATTTCACTCGAAGGTTAGTTGAAGATGATGATGTATTTGGAGAAGATAGAGGGTGTAAGGAATCCAGCAAACATTTTGTGTTGATGTTGGAAAATTGAGGTTATGCAAAGCCTTAATTGGTATGGTGCAGTGATCGTTTGAGAATGAAATTCTTGGTTGACTGGATCAGTCTCCGAGTGGGAGATTATTGGGATATGGAGCCTGATGCGTAGATCTAGAGATATATTTGGAAGATATTTAGTAAAGATAGAGATATATATGGTAGAGATTTAGTAAAGATTTGATAGAGATATATTTGTTAGATTATATCTAGTAGTTTAAATCTTTGAAAGCTATATTTAATAAATTGAAACCATATATACATACCCTATTAGGTTGCTCTTAAAATGTACTCTCTTCATTCTCTGTATTATATCTGTTGTACATACCTGAACTCATCAATAATAAAACCTTTAGCCAATATTCCTCCTTGTATTTTCTCTCTTCTATTCTTTGTGTTCATCTTGATCGAGTGTGTGCATTGTTGAGTGATCCTAACAATTGGTATCAGAGCTAACAACTGGTATCGATCCTAACACATGGGGGAAGCTACCCTGCCCTAATCCACAACATGTCCACGATGACCTGATCATCCACATAGTCACCTATGTGTCATGGAGGCTTATTTATCTGCTTTCCTATTCTATCCCGAAGAAGTGGAGATGAACTAAACGGTGGTAGACTGCTTGCCCTTCAAACAGTGCATGTCCATAAGAATAAAGATTCGTATGGCTGCAACATAGTCTGGAGGAGCATGGGCCACAATTGATCTCTAGATCTCATCCCCAAGATCTTCAATGAAACGACTATCCATCTTGTTTATGCTCACTAACTAAGAGTCATTCTAGCTAGTTTGTTGAATTCAATATCATAGTCCTCAATAGATCTATCTCCCTACTTTATGTGATGTCCCACGTTAATTGGGGAGGAGAAAAAATCACCCTTTACTAGGGTGTGGAAACCTTCTTCTAGTAGACCCGTTTTAAAGCCTTGAGGGAAAGCCCAAAAGGGAAAGCCCAAAGAGAACAATATCTAGCTGTAGATCTGGGTCATTATAAATGGTATCAGAGCCAAGTTTTGGACGATGTGCCAGCCTTCTTGCTATTCCCTAAAGGGGGTAGACACGATGCGGTATGCTAGTAAGGACGCTGGGCCCCAAAGGGAGTGGATTTGGTGGTGGTCCCACATCGATTAGAGAAAGAAACGAGTGCCAGCGATGAGCCCCCAAAGGGGTGAATTGTGATGTCCCACATTGGTTAGGGAGGAGAACAAATCACCCTTTACTAGAGTGTGAAAACTTTCCCCTAACAGACGCGTTTTAAAGCCTTGAGGGGAAGTTCGAAAAGGAAAGCCTAAAGAGGACAATATCTGCTAGTGGTGGATCTGGGTCATTACATATCAACTCCAAGAAAGTCATCTGGTTTTGTATGCATGCAACGATAAGATAATATTCCTTCCGTGAACCGCTCCTACGAAACCAGACCCTCATCAAGATTGAGTATCCAGTGGGTGGTTTTCCACCCGAAATGCGTCTCTTCCTTCATCATGTAGGTAGTGCAATAAACTTGATACTCCATAAGACAAACTTTACAAATTTGGAGTTCATGCGAGTTAAATTCCCATATTTACCCTTTTTAAAGTTATTTTCCAAAAATACCCGTTTAGAACTATTTTTCCAAAAAGACTGGTGAAGAAATATAGCTGCCAAAACAGTTGTAATAATGGTGCAAAACGGGATGAACACGGCAGAGAACACAGGTCCCCTCTTGGAAATACCCCAAGCTTGAAGATAGTACGCAACTCCTGACCCAAAAATCCCCTAATAACCAAACACAATTAGATCTCAAAATCACCTCTCAAATAGGTAAATTCTAAAAAATTACTTACCGAGAACAGGTAACAAACAAGTTCAGTATTTGAATGAATCTTCCACGTTTCTACATTGGCTCCCTCTACCCATAATGTGAAACCCACTGATTGTATGAGTGAAAAAAAAACAAGTCCATGCCGATAAGGATAGCTTGTCAGGATAGCTTGCCATTGCCGGCACCTGCAATATCAACCAAATTGACCAACAGCAACAGCTCCCAAACAGACTGAGTGACCCCAACAACCAAGCCTCATGGCTTCCACTTTCCACATCAAATATTGCAGATTTCACTCCAAACCCTTGTGTGGCATTCAGCAGCTTTGGACCCCTTAGAAAGGCCATGAACATAGCCCCACCCACACAAACCACTGTACCTCCAATCTTAGCCACGCACCTCAAATTTTGACCGATCATGTCTAGGTTGAATGATTCTTATTGATCAAATATCTCGAGGCAAGAACACTTGTTTGAGATTCAAATCACTCTACAAGCAAAATTGATCATGTCAAACTTGAATAATTCTACCTGCAACTTAAGCTATATAGAATTGCAAAGGAACTTAGTCATTGGCTAAAGAAAACACAAATGTTTTTTACAACATTTTCCAAGTCTCTTTACAAATACAACATATACATGGCTCTTTATATAGCCTCAAAATGAAACCGTTGACCTTTCATTAGGCATTTCAAGAGTTGTAACATTCATACTTAACCACTATGAAAATGTAACCTAAAGTAAATAAAAAGTCCTAAAATCCATTAATGAAACACTACAACTCTAAGTTATGATCTACCCAAACTTTATAACAATAAAACTTCGTTCTCCTTCGATATGACATGAATTGAAACATCTTTTGATAATTTTGACTACATTTTCTTCACTTTTCCTTGAAGTTTATATTGCATGATTGATGTCTTGGTTCATATCAATAGTCCAAAAGATCTATCATTCATACAATTCTAACCTGCTTAGGCTTGACTTGACGGTACTAGTACCGAAATGGAAAGGAAAGTGCAAGCTCTATTGACACCATATCAATTGCTAATGGCCTGAAGGCCACCTTTGTCATTCTTTGATGTCGTGGAGGTTTACAAGGTTCTTAGAAGCGTCTTGGTGGTTTAAAACTTGTCTCTTATTTCCAGGACGTTTAGAACCAACCTCTCGAGCCAATCCACTCTCTGGGTGCACACATGTCTATACCTATGATCGCCTTTCATGATCTTGGGGTGCAATGTCTACTAGAAATTTACTGACTTGGGTTGGTTCTCTTGCGTGCTTTGCGAGGGAAATTATCCTATCAATCATCAAAAACATGGTATACATATAATTCACAGTCGTACCTGGGAGTTAAGGAGATCTATTAGATTCCTAAGGTAGCTAGATGGCTTAACGCGAACTTCTGGCTCCAGGGTACTTTGTTTCGACTCCGTGAGTCTTTCTTAGTCTAGGAGCACTAGGGTTTAGACCTTCTGATGCTCACGATCTTAAAGTGCCTAGTCTGTTGGAGGCATCCTAACCTGGGTCATTGTCTAGCCAACCAAACTCTAGCACCCTAGTTATACTCTATGTGGATGAACTCATTATACAAGAAAAACACACCATAAAAAACGTGGAGATAAGCATATTATATATGCAAGCATACAAGCAAACAATCTCAACCCAGAGATAGCATCCATCAATCACTTAGAGCATAGATTACAATAGTCGATCCTTCTTTCTAACACAACGAAAAGCATATAAAACAATATTTATAAAAAAAAAATCTAATTATAGTGCCATTTTCATAATTTCTTATGTCATGCATAACATACTCATTCATATTGCCCAACTCGTATTCTAGTCATGCATATTCTTCTTCTAGCTTTGCATAATATATTAACCCGCATGCTTTCCAAAAATCTCAATCTAGGGGCATACCAAAAATTTATCATAACATACATACCATACATATTCATCCAAAAAACGCCCTTCGAAAGTCCTTCACATGAATTTTCTAACCATCTAAGATAAGGAATGTTTTCATGATAACACATCCTAAATTTTTAAATTCGACTTCTAAGACCCTCAATAAAAATAAGATATTTAATGTCTCGTTAGGACTTGGATGTTACGGAAATCGAGTGGAGAAATTCCTTGGATTGAGCTAGTGGAGTCGTGTTTCAAACCGTGGCGCTAAAGAGATCAAAATTATTCTTCCTTTATGAGGAAGAAGATGATGACGAAACAACCACATCAGGCCAAAATCAGAATACCCTTATGTTTCTCAAATTAAACTCTCCTTTCATATGGGTTCTAATAAAATTCTCAAACTTTTAGAAACTAGACTCTCTAAGGAAGGTAACCATAAAAGTTTGGAGTGATTCAACCAAGAAGTAAGTAGTTAATATAGGCTTTTCTTAAGAAATACTTGTATGAATGGTTTGAAACTTAATATGAGCATTAAGTTGAGTAAGAACTAAAGGAATATGGAAAAAGTAGACTAAGAATAGTGAGTTAATGACCTGAACCAAAATTTTTTTACTCGAGAATCAAGTATCGTTAATGTACTAAATGAATCCGGCTACTTATGAAATTTTAATATCATATTAAGATTTTATATCAAATTTGTGGTCATTAGATAAGTCATTGAACTAAGTGACAGGGTAAAATGATCATAATGGCCTTAAACTAATTTATCTATGGTCACAGTCGTAACCACCTTCAAGGGACTAGTGAGTTTTCATGACCATCGAACCATGTTTGAGGCTCGGACTATGATTTAGGTAGAAAAATTACCATATAGCCCGTAATGACTAAGACTACGGATTTCCAAAATTTAAGTAGTCTCTTGCTAATCTTTAAAATTTATTTACATGATAGTCCAAGTTGTATGACACAAATAAATTGATAAATGTGCTTAGGTTGGGCCATACATGAATAGGGTGTGCTATAAATTTCAACTACACCTTTGGATATCAAAGTTTCCATGTACCAAGGACATACCCTAGGACTATTCAAACTAATACCCTACACCCCCATCCCCTAAAGCATGCCCCCTACATGAGTAGGATGTTATATGAGCCTTATATTTTCCTCACTAAATGAGATAGATGAGATGCCCTGTATCATGTTTTACTAACGGGCATGATCGCGTTCTGCACAAACCATGTGATCATCTTTATCTATCATAGGAGTAGTTTAGGGATACGTTAGGGGTAACGACCAAGTTGACCAAGTATCATGAACCCAAATCAAGTGTATACGTTAGGTCCATGATTACTCAAGGAAATGAACATGATTAAAAACCTACCAGTAGGCTACTTATTGAGTTTGTTTACTCATTTCATGTCGGAGATGGAAGCAGACTTTGGGGTAGGAGCCATAGATTAACCGCCTCAGTCTCCAACTTTATTTTGTTAAAATATTTTGAGTTTTTTTTTTTTTTTTGGTCTAAAACTATGTTTGTATAAACTCTACTTTAATATAATGTAAATATATATGTATGTACTTTACATTTTCAATGTTTTGTTCTTAATTCATAAATTTTTTTATCGTATTTTGATTCATGATCCGTGCTTCAAGAGCCTTCCGAAAACGAATCGTGACAAAGGCATTGATGAATAATTATCAAAAAAAAAAAATATGAATAAAAATTTACTAAAAATATTGAACTTAATAAATTTGTATTTTATGTATACCATTTCATTTACTTAAGTTATAATTTGATAAAACCTTATAATTAGTTATTTAGACAATTCTCATAAATAACTATTTTAGAATTTTATTATAAAGATTAATTCTAAGAGTCTAAATTTAAATTCTTAGTCACTCAAAAGATAATAAATGCAATATGTATTGTTCGAAAAGACATGATTTGAATTGAAAAATACAAGGAAATTTAATTAAGGACACAATTTCAACCACGTTTCTATGAATATTAATCGAAAAGCAAAGGTATTAAAACCCTTAGTGGTACTATGTGGATAGGAAGCATGTGATTCCCTACCCACCATTAAATTAATTTCACTCAATTGATGGATTGTTATGTCAACATCTCAAACGTTTTAAATTATGTACCACTCTATTATTAATTTAATTAGTGAGGTTTGTTTTATCAATTTGTATTGTTGATAAGAAAAGAAAATTGTGAAACAATGGAAGAGAGACAAGAGAAACCAAAATCCACTCCAAATGGTGGTTTGGAGTTAATGGACTTCTTTGGTTTCGGTCGAGTTGAATAAGTCGGTATTTATGAGAATAAGATATTCAACTTTATTCATATACTCAAAACACGACTGACAAAGGAGATTGTGAGAAACCGAATCACGTTTCCTGACCCCCACAACTTGCCAAAAATCAAAGGAGAATGAATATTGTAGTTTTTCGGCAAAAATTCGATGAGAGACCTGACCTTAAATCGTAATACTTGACCTCTATACTGAGCAAACCAACTCGAAAAAGCCTCTTTGGCTTAATGTACTGTTTAATGAGGAAAGTCACACCTCAGCTAATTTAGAGAATGATCTTGAGTTTTGATCAGAATACTCTCTCTATTTCTATTGGTGTGAGCCTTTTTAAGAAAGCTCAAAGGAAAGCCATAGCCTACCATTGTGGAGAGTTATGTTCAATCTCTGCGCCCATCTGCAACCCGAGGCCTAGCACGTAAGCTCGCGACCTAAAATCCATCGGGCCAGCAGCCAGAAGTCGGTCCAACTCGAGAACCCGAGACCAAACCAACCTCTCACTCAATCAAACCTCTATCATTACTTCCTCATTTACTGCAAAAACAAACTGAAACAAAAACAAAAAATTTAACCAGAGTGAGTTTAGCCACAAAAACAAAACATTTAACCAGAGTGAGTTTAGCCATAGAGATTGGTCTGAAAAAGTCGGTCATATTTTACCTTTTCCTTTTATTTTATTGAATAAGTAAGGGAGAATTGTGAACATAATTGAAAGAAAAAAAAAAGAAAGGAGAGCTAAAGTAAGGGAGAATTGTGAACATAATTGAAAGAAAAATGAAAGTTAATGACTTTATTCATGAAAAGGTTCTAATGCCCCCATCAAATCTAACACATGACTATCCAAAAATGTAGATAATTGAACTTGAAATTGATGTTATGGGTTCACATAGGTTGACTTCGATACAAATGACAAAATCGAACTTTCTTAAGGATAAATTGGTGACACCAAATTAAGTTAATCAGGTAAGTAGCCTTACTATCGGCTCAGTCGAAAGACTTGTCTTATGTATGATAACACGTGCCCAATGGCCCTTGCACGTGTCATTTATGTTTTATGTTATATGATCATGTGATTATGTTATATGATGACGTGGTGACATTAGATGATGATGTGATGACGTTAGATGATGACGTGATGATGTTATATGATGACGTGATGACATTAGATGATGTGTTGATATAGTATGATGATGTGATGATGTAATATGATGACTTGATGACATTAGATAATGATGTGATGATGTGATGATGCTATATGATAATGTGATAATGTTATGTGATGACGTGATAGCGTTAGATGATGATATGATGATTTTATATGATCATGTGATAATGTTTTGTCATGACCTGATGACGATATGATGATGTTATATAATGACTTGATAATATTAGATAATGATGTAATGATGCAATGATGTTATATATAATTTTATGATGTACCTGATGTTGACATGATGATCATGATGCATAATATTAAGGTGATGCGAGATGTATGATGATGAAATGACTTAATATGAGATGTTCCATGTTAAGATGTTGTGCATGTATTAAATGTCACGATGCATTATGACGACAAGTTTTTAACACAACCCTAGTTAAACGAATGATGATGAATGTATGAAGGTCAATGTGTCCATGTTACTTAGAGTAATGTGTGAATGGTGCATAGAGTTATGTCCTAAAGATGATTTAAAAATGAAAACTATAGGTACCTCATGCATTTTGTATGTTCATATACATCGCAATACTTTTCCATTTATGATGATTAGTGCGAACGTGCACAGTATGATGATGAGGGTGTTCATGGTGACACTATGGGTTCCACTGACCTCCGGACGTCGCTACAGATTAGCTTGACCAGAGAGGTTCCAGAGGGTGTGCGAGCACCCTAAAGATTCACACGTTCACGTGTGGGTCGTGGGTAGGGAAGTACTACACATTCAATTTGTCCGAGACTGGAGGCCACCCCTATGATAGTTTATAAACTATAGGTCTCTAGATCCATGAGTTGCATGTGTTTGCATTTCATGATCCAACAATGGAGTCATGTAATAGCCTAAAAAATAACCATAATAATAATAAATAAATAAATAAAAATAAAAACATTAACGTGTCATTTCCCAATTATCTCTCCTCAACTCACCTCAAGCCACAATATCACACATCCTTTAAAACCGAAAAACAAAATAAAAGAAAATAAAGAGAGCATAATATTGTAAACAAAATCAAAAGAAAAGAGGGAATAAAGAGGAGAGAAAAATAAATAAAGAAAAGAAGAAATATGAGAAGGCAAAAATACAAAATCAAAAGAAAAGAAAAAAAAATACATTGAAAAATAAAAGGGAAGAGTTAGGTATAAGAATCGGATTAAAATTTAACAAGAATATCTCTAACAAAAATTAAGAGATAAAGCAAAGCACAGAAAAGAATATCCAACCACAAGAAAATAGTCACTCAAAATAAAAAATATAGAAAATGAAATCTAATAAAAATAGAATATATATATATGTATATATGTATATTATAACGTTCCAAGACTTTATTCATGCAAAGTCTTTAATACTTGCATAAAGTCTAAGAACACGAACCATGGTAAGAGTTAGAGAATTGAACGTGAAATGGATGTCATGGATTCATATAGGTTGACTTGGATACCAAGGACAAAATTGAACTTTTGATTAAGGATAAATTGGTGACACTAGTATAAGTTAATCAGGTAAGTGGTCTAACTATATGATAGACTAAACATTGTATGAGTTATGATGATGTATGAGCTGCATCGTATGATGTCGTATGAGTATATGATGATGTATGAGTTATGATGCTTGATATGTGCATATATTTCGATGAATGACGTACATGATATGCTTGATGCACTTTATGGCAATATGATGAGTATGATGATTGTGTGACGTTTACCTTAATATGATGATGAGTGTCATATTGCATCATGTCGTGAAATCGACATAGGACACAACCCTAAGAGCATGAAAACGATATTAATACAAATGTCCATGAGTATGTGTTTCCTAGAGTAACAAAGAGATGAGACTAGAGGGTTGTGTTAGAAGAGACATTATGATGGATTTAGAGGGACCTCGTGCATATTGCATGTTCATAAGCATAGTTGAGATGATAAGTGCAGACGCGCACAATATGATGATGAGTGCGAATGCGCACAGATGAGGATGTTCATGAGGCACATGACACTATGGGTTTCTGCTAACCTGTAGACGTCGCAACAGATTAGCTTGACCAAAAGGTCCAGGGGGTGTGCGAGCGCCCTGGGGTTTCACACTCGCATGTGTGAGTCGTGTGTAGGGAAGTACTACACATCCAATTTGTCTGAGATTGGAGGTCACCCCTATGATGATTAGAGATATGTCCCTAAATCATGATTGCATGTGTTTGCATTTGCATGACCCCCTATAGTGGGGCCACTTACTGAGCATTCTTCAAAATACTCAGGTCGTGTGCCACATCATTTTTCAGGTAAAGGCAAGGAAAACTTGTATGAAGGGCGGTGACATCGCGAGCAGAGACTGTAGTACGTGTATAGGGTAGACTCATATTTAAATTCCTAGTCTTAGGTTAGAATAGGTTGTTTTGCATTTCATTGTTTTAAATTATGTTTTGTTTGTTTTTATTTTCTCTAAATTTTAGTATTTCATATTTAAATACGATAAGATGGAATTTAGAGGGACCTCATGCATATTGGGTTCGTAAGCATAGGGATACTTCCCCATAGATGATGAGTTTGAACGTGCATAGTATAATGATGATGGTGTTCATGGGGAGCATGATACTATGAGGTTTCTTTGACCTTCGAATGTTGCTATTGATTAGCTTGACCAGAGGGTCTAGGAGGTGAACGAGTCCCCTCTATTCACATTTGCATGTGTGAGTCGTGTGTAAAGAAGTACTACACATCAAATTTTTTCGAGACTGGAGGCCACCCCTAGAGAATAGAGATAAGTTCCAAGAGCATGATTGCATGTGTTTATATTTGCATGGATTCTTTGAAATACTCCGGCCATGTCACATATCATTTTTCAGGTAAAAGCAAGACGCACCTTTACGGAGGACGGTGACATTGCGAATAGAGCCAGTGGCACGTGCATAGGGTAGACTCATATTTAAATTTCTAGTGTTAGATTAGAATATATTGTTTTGCATTTTATGGTTTTAAATTATTTTGTATTTGTTTTTACTTTCTCTAATTTTAGCATTTCGTATTTAAACATATAACACCATGACTGTGTTTTTCTAGAGAAGATGATGTTTTAAATGTTTTTGATATTTACACTATTGATAATGTTTTCTTTTAAGAGTTATATTTCCGCATAAGAGATAAGCATAAGACCTTAGTAGCGATTCTGAGTATGTAACAATTTAGGGTCGTTACAAGACCATTTAGGTAATTTCTTGATCATGATGCTCTCATATGTCAACCATATGTTGTTCAAGATTATACTAAGAATTTATAACTTTTCCTATATTAAATTGAAAATAAGATAATCATAATTATTATTAAAACTAAATCATAAAAAACGAGGCTTTAGATCATAAATTTTATCAAAAGATGCCGAAGATATGAAATGATGCAGAAGTTTATCAAAAGATTCGTTCTTTCTTGAACTTTAAATGCTTTATTTTTTAGTTTGATCCAGTGTTCCTTTCTTATATATCCAATCAAAGAAGGGTGAGGAGAATAGTTTGATGGGCACTCACAAAAATTTGTTTGAATTTATTTATATTCACCCATTTCTTATATTCTTCCTAATTTGGAGTTGAAACTTAAACGAAACAATACACTTGTCACAATCGCACTTTAATGGTAGCGGAGTGAGTTAAAGTCTATTCATTCTTGCGTCGCTTACGGCCAAGCGATGTATACTCAAGCCTCTGGCCCTGGTTCAAGAAGAAATTTTAAAAAACGGCAGCAGAGAGATTACGAAAGAGAGTTTTGAAAGTAATATTTGAGTAATTGAAATTGGTGTTATATGGGAATGTAAGCAATAGGCATTGCATAAAACTATGGGGCAGAGAGAAGAATCTCCCTGTCTTTTCTATTTATGTATTTAAAAATTATGCCAAACTTAATTTAGTTATAATAATTTTATAAATTTAAAGATATAATTTAATTTAATTTATTGATAACTAGAGAGGTAATTTCCACCGACTTGGAGTATATTCATTGTAAATTAAATTTTTTTTTAAAAAAATTGAATTGAATTCTTTATTTTCTTTTTACATATTTATTTTTATGTCAAAACAAATTTATCATTTATTTATATTTTTTATTGCACTATTCTCAAATAAGCATATACTTAGCCTAATTGTCTCAATTATGTACAAACTCATTTACATTTTTAGGAATATTTTCGATGTAAATACCATCATCTTTCGCCATCCAAATGCAAGTTTGGCCGTTGCATCTATAACCAAGCCAATCATGGTCGTTCTTTTGCCAAAACACCTTCATGGATGCATGTTTATTTGATGAGGTTGTTAGATTGCATCAATTAACTTTGAATCTCCACCCGAGACTCTAACCCACTTATAGTGTATGATTTACAGTGAATGAATAAAATTGGTTTGAACTCAATAGGTTAACGACCGTCACCGTCCATTTACTCAAGGGTGATGTATACTCTTTAAACTCTAATGGCTTATCCATCATCGTCATTATCACTACAAGATATGAAATGATACATAGTTTATCAAAAGCTTCATTCTGTTAGATGATGAAAATCTCATATCGGCTAATTTAGGGAATGATCATGGGTTTATAATCAAGGAATACTCTCTCCATCGGCATGAGGCCTTTTGAGAAAGCCCAAAGCAAAGCCATGAGAGCTTATGCTCAAAATGGACAATATCGTGTACCATTGTGGAGGGTCGTGTTCATCTAACACATTCTTCAATATTTTTTAATCCGACTTTGGCCATTACTCTTTTACTGGGGGCAAGAATTGTAGCACAAGAAATTTAATTATTTGGAATCACAAGTACTTAGATTACACCATTTTGCTAATAAATTCACGATAAAAACTTTGCCCCACTTGTAGCATATAATCACCCAAGTCTTCATCTTTCAATTTGGAGCGAAGTAATAAGCTCTAGCCCTAAATCCAAGTCATTAATCATTGTCATGTTCCATTCCGTCAACGTTGACATATACTCTTTTGGGCGAGCGAAAGATGACGTTCAAATCATTGCTATTATTCGATGAGGTACTTCTATTGACACATGCTTATTCGGTGAGGTACGTAGATTACACCAAAAAAGGGTGGTTGAAAAAAAATTTACTTTAAATTTCCACGAGAAACTTTGACCTACTTGTAGCGTCTGATCACCCAAATCATCATCTTTTGATTTGTAGTGAACTAATAAAGTTTGACTTCGACTCAATTGGTTATTAACCGTCACCTTCAATTTTGTCAATGGCGCTGTATAAACTTTTGAGTCTGCAAAAGATGGTTTCTCTATCGCTATCATTATCACTGCAAGATTTATAAAAAAATTAAGTAGTTTGTGATTCAAATGTCTTTATATTGACGATTAAGATCCTATCATTATCACTACATATTGTTTAACATTACGCTAAATCATAAAAATGAGGCTTTAGATCATAAATTTCAACAACTGTGATGATTCGTCTTTCTTCATTATTATTATTTTTTATTAATTTCATTCATATATGTAATATGAAATATGTAACTTACAGTAACGATTTTTTTTTAAATATAATTTTTTTTCATTGTTTCAGATATTTTTTCTAATTTTATAAGTTATGTTTGGAACGACTCGAAATTTTTTACTTAATTTAAGGTTGCCAATATATACCTATCATAAGCATTAAATGCGGAAATACTTCATTTAAACTTTCTGATATAAAATCATACCAAATAATATGAAATCAGCCGAAGGGCTCTGATACCAAATGATAAGGAAATCAGTACATGGGGAGTAAGATTCAGATTACTTTGTTGATCTTATATTTCAAGGCAAGAACACTTGTTTGAGATTCGAATCACTCTACAAGCAAGATCGATCAAGTCTTAGCTTGAATGATTCTTGTAGATCAAATATCTCAAGGCAAGAACATTTGTTTTAGATTTTAATCACTACACAAGCAAAATTGATCATGTTAAGCTTGAATTATTCTACATGCAACCTAAACTACATGGAATTGCAAAGCAACTTAGCCCGCTAAAGAAAAGCATAAATGTTTTTTTTACTCTATTTTCCAAGTCTACTTACAAACACAACATACATGACTCTAGCCTAAAAAACATGACTTTATATAGCCTCAAAATGAAACTATTAAATCCATTCCAAGAAGTGTAACATTCATACTTCAGGGTCATAATTAACCCGGATATAAATGATATAAATGTTCCATAAATTAAATAAAAAGTCTTAAAATATATTAATGAAATACAATAACTCTAAATTACTTTAAATGGTAAATTGTAATCCAATCAAAATTTATAACAATGAAACTTCATTCTTGCACGAATTGAAATATCTTTTAATAATTTCAATAGAATTTTCTTCACATATTCAAAAAGTATATTATATAATTGATGTCTCTTGGTTCATATCACTTACATAAAACGTCACATGTATCTTAAAACACAGTCATGGACTTACGTGTTTTGAAAACATCTTTAAAAACGACAGAACAAAAGACTAAATAAAATAAATAAACGTTTAAATTAAAAGCATATTATTCTTGCCTAAGTCTAAGAAAATAAATACGATTACCCTATGTATGTGTTATGGTCTCAGTTGCGATGTCATCGTCAGCCGTACAGGAATGTCTTGTCATAACCTGAAATAAAAGTAGCACGTGACTTGAGTATTTAAAGAAATACTCAGTAAGTGATCCCACTACTAGGTTAAATGTAAGAACATGTGAATGCAATGACAAGACCCGTTCTTTCAATCTATTTTTCTACAGCACTATCCTAACGGGCAGCTTGGATGTGTACCATATACTCTACACATAGTCTATACGTGCGAGTATGGACTCACCAATCTGTTTGCACACTGTTGGGCCTTTCTCTTTATCGAACGAGCATACTTTGGGAGCTCCTTAGGTCCCGTTAGAACTAGTAACTGTCACGGCAACATTACGTAAAACATAATCATCGTTCCCATGCTCATTGGCGTATGCTTCCGTACCATCATGAAGGAATAGGGGTATCCCCCAATGCATCAGCACACAATAATTCATGAGGTCCCAATATTTTTCCATTTTCAATATCATTTAAATATAACATTGCAATCGTTTTTCATTCATATCATATCATTTCTCATTTTTTAGTTCTCATATCATACATAACTCTAACGGGTTATATTTCATGTCATTCATGTCATGTTGTATACATAAAATTTATGAGACATAACATAACGTTTCATACTTTTAACATAACATTTCATCATATGCATACATCATTCACATATTGTATCATAATCATATCATATTGTAAACACTTCGTGGTCATATCGTTCCTAACTTATCATAGCCTAAAAGTTCTTAAACATATCATAGTCATGTCGTTACATAAACGTACCTTAGTCATATCGTTACAAGAACGTATCATAATACTATCGTTCTATCAATCTATCATAATTCTATCTCTTTCTACCCATAACCTAGTTGTATTCTTTTATCAATCGATGATGACCATATCGTTTTTATCAATCTCTCATATTCATAGCACTTCGATATGTAACCCAATCTTAATGGTACATGAACATCTTACTCCTATCATTACATTATGTTTAATGTATCCTTCTTGTATCTCATCTAAAAAATATTATTGAACACATCGTACCGTAAGTATTATCATATAATTCAATCATTATAACATATACATAACATATCATAAGTATATCGATTCACAAACAATTCATACCTATCAATATATATGACACGTGTAGAACCACAAAGCACGTGTCAAAATCAAATATAATCATGCCGATAGTAAGACCACTTACTTGAGTAACTTAGGTTGGTGTCACCAATTTGTCATAAAAAAAAATTCGATTTTGTCCTTTGCATCCAAGTCAATCGATGTGAACTCATGATATCAATTTTAAGTTCAATTCTCTATATTTTATAATGACCCTGCTTTATATCAAAGTATAGAAATTACATGATATGTATAACTTTATATCAAAGTTATCCGAAGATAATATTTTCAACGATCCATCCTCAATAACGACATACTTATCCTAGTTTTCCCAAGTACGCACGAATTCATCTACATTTTTAATAAGATTCTCCAAATAAATGCCGTTGTCTCGAGCATCCCAATTGCAAGTCTTGTAGGCGCATCTATAACCAAGCCAATCATGTTTCTCCGGCCAAAATACTTCCATTGACACATGCTTATTCGATGAGGTACGTAGATTACACCAAAAAAGGGTGGTTGATAAAATATTTACTTTGAATTTCCACGAGAAACTTTGACCTACTTGTAGCGTTTGATCACCCAAGTCATCATCTTTTGATTTGCAGTGAACTAATAAAGTTTGATCTCGACTCAATTGGTTAGTTACCGTCACCTTCCATTTTGTCAATGGCGCTGTATACTCTTTTGAGTCTTCAAAAGATGGTTTTTGTATCGCTGTCGTTATCACTAGAAGATATGAAATGATGCAAAAGGTTATCAAAAGATTCATTCTTTCTTGTATTCTAAATGCTTTGTTTTATTAGTTCGATCAAATGTTCACTTCTTATATATCCAATAAAAAACGAATGAGAAGATTGATTTGGATCGACACCAACAAAAATTTGTTTGAATTTATTTGTATTCGCCAATTTCTTATCCTTCTAATGGGTAAGCTTGAAAGAATCTAGTTGTCATTTCTATTTATACCTCCAATAATTAATTACAAGAACAAAACATTAAACTTTATACCAATAATATAGATCATTTAAGTTATTTCTTGAACATGATACTCTCATATGTTAACTACATAGTGTTCAATATTAAACTAAAAATCAATAATTTTTTTTTATCATGTACGATGTTAATTGAATCTAAAATAATTAAAATTATTATTAAAACTAAATCATAAAAAACGACGCTTTAGATCATACATTTCAACCATTCTAATGACTCGTCTTTTTTGGTTATTTTTTTTATTAATTTCATTGATATATCTAATATGAAATTTGTAATTAGATTTTTTGGTTTTTGAATATAATTTTTTCATTCTTTCATATATTTTTGTAATAACCCGGAAATTTTCTATTTAACTTAGGTAGCCACTCTATACATATAATGAGTATTGAACACAGAAATACTTCATTTAAACTTTCATAAAATATCAGATTCATCTTAAAACATGGACTTTCGTGCTTTGAAAGCATCTTTAAAAACGACACAACAAAAGACTAAATAAAATAAATAAACGTTTAAATTAAAAACATCTTATTCTAACCCAAGTCTAAGAAAATAAATATGAGTACCCCGTATTCAAGGAATTAGTATTATCGAACGATTTCTTTAAATTCTGCCCAGTATGGAATGAGTAAAAAATCCTTGCACTTTCGATTTCGTGACTCGACCTGTAGATGGTGATACCGCCACCTTCGGAGACGTGATCCTCTCATATTCACTTGTGCCAGTGCTCATGAAAAGTTTGGAGGTTGGCCCCTGTGTTCTGGCTCTGGTGGATGCTCGGCTAAGAATATTAACTCAACTTGCTTTCCAAGCGAAAGGAATACCTCCTTTAATCAACCAAAAGAGGGAAGGTCTCGAGTTACGATGTCGTCATCAGCCGTACAGGAATGTCTTGCCTTAACCTAAAATAAAAGTAGCATGTAGCTTGAGTATTTAAAGAAATACTCACTAAGTGACCCACTATTGGGGTTAAATGCAAAAACATTTGAATGCAATGATGAGACCTCTCCTTTCAATCTATTTTCCTACGGTACTATCCTAACGGGCAGCTTGGATGTGTACCATATACTCTACACACAGCCCATGCTGACGCGTGGAGAATGCGGAGTCGGGTCGATTGACGAGTTCACGGATCTGGTAGCGGGCGCCGCCCTTCAAACCCTACATGACACAATATTTCTGTGATTTTCTCCGCCATTACACGCCTGTCACGTGCCCATCATTCTGGCAACGCGCGACCCTCTCTCTGTCTAACACGCGTCTCTCCATCGTTCGTCTCCATCCTCTCATCTCTGCGATTTTCGAGAAAACCGATTATTTTCAATTTTCTTTGCATTTTCGTATTTCTTTCTACACAACTCCGATTAACATAATTTCTTCACAAGATTTGTAGATCTCATATCCCTCTCCATCTACATGTAGGTATTTTTCTTGTAATTTATTTCTAACCACAGAGGTAATAAACTTAGTTAAAAGTTAGCGAGAAACATCAATACTTACATCCTTTGGTGAAAGCTGGAACTCTTACTTCCAATCTGAATTGATCAAGACTTCCTTCACGGATTATGAGAGCAATCCTCTCTACGAATTTCCATGTTTCTTGACGGTATTGGACGACTCCATAGTCCTGAATGCTTTTGATAGGTTCTATGAAGAAGTTGTGAAAAAATCTCAGCTGGTATCGGACTCGTCGTGGCCGGATTGGAAGTGACCGTTACTTTCTCTTTCTCTCTATAACCTTCTTCCACTCCCTATTTTCCTTTTCTTTTCTTTTCCTCTCTTTCCTTACATTTTTTTTCTTTTCTTTTATTCATCTTTTACTAGCCTACATTTTAGGTTCTTAATGTGGAAGATAAGAGAATGACCAAATTTCCCCTCCCGGTTGACTTTGACCATTTTTCTAATTTTCCACCCTTTTTTTTTTATATATTTTTTATTTTTTGAGTTCGTGAGATATTTCTATTCTCTTCTACCTCATCTCAAAATCCGGTCTATAACATCCTCAATAAAATTTAGGAAGTTCAACTTAAAGGGGAAAAATTAGGTTTTAAGTTTCTCGTCGGGGCTGTGGTGTTACAAATTCTCCCCTCTTTATAAATTTTTGCCCTCAAAAGTTAGTTGTTCCTGAAAAAGTTCAAGAGTAAGACTTCCTAAAGGCATCCTCATGTTCCCAGATAGCCTCGCTATTCTAATGATTATCCCACCGGACTTTGACATGGGGAATCTCCTTGTTACGCAATCACTTGACATCTAGGGCTATAATTCGAATTGGGGCCTCTTTGTACGATAGATCCCCTCGAAGCGAAAGTGCTTCATGCTCAATGATGTGTGGGGTCCAGTGTGTATTTTCTCAACATGGATACATGAAAATCATTATGCACAGCGGCAAGAGTGGGTGGCTACGCTAACCTATACGCCACAACACCAATCCTCTCAAAGATTTCAAAGGGACCTATGAACTTGGGGCTAAGTTTACCCCTTTTTTCCCGAACCTTAACACCCCTCTCATGGGTGCTACCTTCAGGAAAACATGTTCGCCTACCGCAAACTCGAGGTCCTTTCTTCAAGTGTCAGCATAACTCTTTTGCCGGCTCTGTGTAGTGAGTATCTGTCATCTGGTTTTCTGGACTGCCGCATTGGTGACCTGAACCAATTATGGTCCCATAAATTGTTGGTTTCCAACCTCTTCCCAAGACACGGGTGTCCGACACCTCTTCCCACACAAGGCCTCAGATGGAGCCATTTGAATTGTTGCTTGATGACTATTGTTATAAGCAACTTCCTTGAGGGGTAGGTGTTCATCCCAACAACCAGTGAAATCCATCACACGTGCCCTGAGCATGTTCTCTAATACTTGATTCAATCTCTCATCTGTCTGAGAATGGAAGGATGTACTAAAACAAAGTTGGATACCCAAGGCTTTCTGCAAACCTTTAAAAAAAAAAAAAAAAAAAGAGGTAAACCTAGCATCGCAATCAGACACAATGAAAGTAGCACCCATGCAACCGAACTATTGCTCGAACATACAACTGAGCCCATTGATCCACTAGAAATGTGCTCTTAACTGGGATGAAGTGAGCTATTTTTGCGGGTCTATCAAGAATGACTCATATCACATCAAAACCACGTCGAGTCTTAGGTAGATCGAATATGAAATCCATACTCACTTCCTCCCTCTTCTACTGGGGTATGTTTAAGGGTTGCAGCAACCCTGCAGGGCGTTGTCTCCGGGCTTTCATCCGCTGACATGTTAGAAAATGTCCTACAAAGTCTGCGATGTCCTTTTTTATTAATTGCCACCAATAACTGTTCTTCAAGTCCTGATACATTTTCGTACTACAAGGGTGAAACGTGTAGGACTTGTCATGTGCTTAAGACATAATCTCCTTAAGGATTCCCTTATCCCTGGGTACACACAAGTGTCCCCGCCACAAAAGCCCGACTTCAGATGAAATTGAGAATCCCTGAGCTCTCTCAGCCTCTTGGGTGTCACATACTTTGTGGAGTTGCACATCTATAGACTTTGCATCAATGATGCATCTACAAAGTGTGAACTGTACTGTCAACTGAGCTAGTTGTGCAGTGATGCTCTTAACTAATATATCAATCCCAGCTCTTTGGATCTCACCTTAAAGTTTGCTCTGCTGAGTGACCAACATAGAGGTGTAGGTTGTCTTCCTACTCAAGGCATCAACTACCACATTAGTCTTGCTAGGATGATATAGGATCTTAACTTCGTGGTCTTTCACTAGCTCGAGCCACCTCCTTTGTCTCATAATTAACTCGTTCTGGGTGAACGAATACTTAAGGCTCTTGTGATCTATGTACACTTGGCTTCATAATGTTGTCATGTCTTCCGTGTGAACACCGTGGCAGCTAGCTCCAAGTCATGGGTAGGATAATTCTACTCATAATCCTTCAATTATCTAGAGAAACGTACACAATTACTTTCCCATTCTATATAAGCACACAACTCAAGCCCTTTACTGAGGCGCCACTATACACAACGAGGTTGCCTACATCGTTGGGCACTATGAAGACTGGTGCCCAACTTCCTTTTCAACTCCTGGAAGCTCCCTTCACAATCTGAAGTTCATGCAAAGAGTTTTTTTTTGTTTTTTTTTTGTCAATTGAATCATCGCTATCGACATTTTCGAGAAGTTTGGGGAAAATCTCCTATAGTAGCTAGCCAAGCGCAAAAAGCTTCTTTCCTCTATCACAGTTTTCGGCCTTGGCCACCTTATGACAGCTTCAATCGTAGCTGGATCCAAAGTAATCCCCTGAATGGATACCACGTGGCCAAGGAAGGCCACCATTTGTAGCCAGAATTCGCACTTCGTGAATTTGGTACAACTGGTGAGTTCTCAGTAGAGTTAAAACTTTCCTCAAGTGTTCCTCGTGCTCCACCTTAGACTTAGAACACACCAAGATGTCGTTAATGAACATAATCAAGAATTCCTCATTTGTTCATCAACTCCATGAATACTACAAGAGCGTTAATTAAACCAAAAGACATGATTATGAACTCATAATGTTCATAGCAGCTTCTAAAGGTTGTTTTAGATATGTATTCCTCTCTGATTCTCATCTGGTGATAACCTTGTCAAGACAGTTTTACTACTTCTCCAAAATAGCCTCTTAGTTTCATCTCATTTGGCCAACTCTTTTTTCAGCGAGACATCATGTTACTCCGTAGGTGGCCCCACTATAGGGGGCCATGCAAATGCAAACACACGGTTTATCGACCTTCATTTTAAATTTCAACCGTTGGATTTGACGAACGTATCAAAATTTGGTGAAGATCTAGCAATTGGATGGAAAGATCTCGTCAATTTTTATGCAGGCTGCTACAATAGCGTATGATTTTTTATAATTATCTTGAACTTTAGGCATATTTTTGTTATTTGCCCTTTTGAATATTTTATTATTATTTTTAGAAACATCAAAACTTTTTCTAAAAATCTATAAAATTCCTAAAAAGGTAGAAAATGATTTTTTTTCTCTCTTAATGCTTATTTTTTCCTTTCCCTACTTTTTATTTTTTCAAAGGCCTTGAATCCTTATAATTTCATATTAGGGTATTGAAATCACTTACTTAGATTCTTTAAACCTCTCGGGGGCACTTTAATCTTACTCGAGTTACCTTAATTTTAATTGGGGTCTTATAGTAGAGCTTTGAATGACATCTGCTCCATATCTATTTCCATCCTCTGACTACTTCAGTTTTGTCCCCTCAAAAAAAAAAAAAAAAAAAAAAAAAAAAAAAAAAAAAAAAAAAAAAAAAAAAAAAAAAAAAAAAAAA
>NW_019272053.1:875997-880603 GCF_002738345.1 Cucurbita maxima
AAAAAAAAAAAAAAAAAAAAAAAAAAAAGAAAAAGAATTGAAACGAGTATAAAGACTCAGTAAGTAGCCTACTTGTAGGCTCTTAATTGTGTTCTTAAGGTCTGATAAAGATACCATACTCTTCCTTGTTATGTTCTTGTTTTTGTCCCGATAACTTAGGCCATAGGCTATATTCTTGAGTTCTTGTCATAGGAGCCTAAGGACTTTGGTCCTGTGTTTTGTGTACATAACCTTGGTTTTGATCTAAAGACCTTAGTTTTGAAGTTCTAGATTCTTAGCCTTGAGAACTGTGATCTTGATCTAGCCTTGAGTTTTGAGTTCTTATTCTTGGTTCTAATTTAATGACATTATTTTTAGGTTTTGGGTTCTTAGCGTTGAGAACTTGGATCTTGATCTATGTTTGGATTCTTAGCCTTGAGAACTTAGATCTTGATTGATGTCTTGGTTCTTATCCTTTGTTTTTAGTTCTTATTATTGATTCTTATCCTTGTTATTAGTCTTGTTATTAGTTTTTATCCTTAGTTCTTGTTCTTGTTCTTATTCTCGTTCAATTCCTTAAGACACTATACTTAGGATTTACAGTACAAGACATGAACCTGACAACCAATGTCCAAGTATTCATTCATTCCAAGCGACATAGTCTGAACCTATGTCCAAGACTTGATGCGTTCCCCCTAATAGAGTCTAAAACTACACTCAAAACTTTTCAAGCAGTGTAGTCTGTAATCTGCGTCAAGACTTCATACGTTCCAAGTGACGTTGTTTGAAAACCTATGCCCAAAGTTTCTTATGTTTCAAGCAGTATAGTCTGAAACTTACATCTAAGGCTTCTTACATTCCAGGAGATGTAGTCTGAAAACCGACATCGAAAGATTCTTACATTCTAAGTGATGTATGATTCATGAACATGTTGTATCATGGGAGACCAAGGGGCTTCTTGAGTTCTAAGTTTGAGGACCTCTGTCCATGTTCTGAGTGGTACCTATCATTCTTCTTGTCTTAGTGGTTATAGGGCTTGTGTTGCTCTTTTTGTACATGTTCTCAGTTTCATAGGTTCTGAAGTTCTTGATCAAAGGTTATTCTTGAGGCACAAGTCTTATTATTCAACCTCAAACTCTTAAGTTAGAATATGTTTCTTGAAAAATCTAGAAAGATCATGGATCTTGTTAAGGGGTCGTTAGGGACAGTTTTGTCATTGTTCTTAAGCCTTAACCTATAAGGCTAACTTAGTTTAGTCATTTACTACCCTAAACTTAGTTCGAGCCTCAAACATGATCCAATGGTTCTAAGGAAATGTTGATGTTTAGGACCTCCATTATTGAGCTTCCCATGTGCGAATTGCTCCAATTTTTTTTTTTTTTTTTTTTTTGGTAGATCCATCTGTGAGTTTAGTTTCTGAAACTATAAAAAATTTCTTGAGAAAGGATCTAGAAGGGGTCCAACTTGATGAAGAGTTGAGGCTGAATCTGGTTTGCGTTGGCATGGTCGGTTCAACTTTTTTTAAAAAAAAGGGAAGAAGACTCGTGACTCGTTGTGAGATCGCCCTGAAAAAGTTTATCTCTAGCTCGATAAAGAGCAGTTCTCCCCTTGATTTATTCATAAATCTTGTAGAGGGTGCTACAAGGAAGAATTAAGGAACAAGAACTCACATTGGCGAGGACTGTAGCCATAGTTATAAGTCGTGTAATAGCGCCAGAAAATGTTACTCGCATCGGAGGAAAAATTCAAAACTTCTTATTGCTTGGGACATTTTGGACATTATAAAGCCTCAACTTGATAGAGAGCTCCTCAACTTCTTCGTGAAAGCTCCTCCTCTCAATTGCAGTCGGCCATGGAATATCGAATTGGAAAATGTGTCTAGGCCATGTGTAGCTCTCAAATCCTTCATCAAACTTGTTGAGAATCTCATTTAAAATGTATAGGAATTGATTTGAGGAAAAATAGTGTATCATAGTTCTCAAATTTAGAAGAAATTCGAGAAAATAGTGCCTATAAATGAAACTCAGATAACTAGTAATGGGAGACTGTCAACTCTTGTTTCTTGCACCAAATGATAGTTCATAGTTCATAATTTATGGATAGAATCTTAACCGGCTTTAAACATCCTGCCATGAATTTGAAACACAAAGTTTCTAGAATTTTCAATGAAAAACCTTATCCAATCAGGGGTTACCGACTTCATCTTTAAACATTAGTCGTCGGATGTAAAGAGTTGTGTCGTCTTCAAGTTGGTCAATTATGAAACTAAATCTAAAATCTAAGGTCATGGGCATTTTTGTAATTATTTTAAACTTTAGGGGCATTTTTTCATTTCCTTGGGACCTTATAAATTCTGGTTAGGGTATAGAAATTGCTTACTTAGTCTCTTGTCCTTGCATGTCTTAATCCTTTCCGAACACAAATTATTTAACCTTATTTGAAGTCTTATAGAGTCGTTTTGGAGCATCTGTTTGAATATTTGGAAATCTTTTGTAACTTGTTTATCTTGTTTGTAACTTTAAGGTAACCGACTTGTAATTGAACTTCGTTTTATTTATAATTTTGGTGCGGTTGGGTTTTAATTTAATTTATATTTTACATACTTTTATATCTTACTTTAATTCTTTATAGTTTTTTTAGAAGCATGTTTAGGAGGTTGGAAAACTCTATTATGCCCTTAATTGATTATTAGATTGATTGTATTGTGACTTAGAGTTAAGTATGGATGTTTGGTGAGCCTTAGCCTACGTTTCATCTTTCTTTAGTCCTTAAGCCACATTTAGGGTCAATTACGAACGGTTGGGGCACAACCCCTAATCATGAACTTGCTTCAACATGTTAGGATCTGCCTAATATATAAGAATGTGACGTTACCAACTTATGACTCGTGACACAGTATAAAGTACTACTAAGGGAGATCTAATGCGGCTTAGTGGAGAGCTTGTTTTACACTATTAAGAGCCTGGAATTGCGTAAAAATAAGGAGCTTGATAGCTACCACTAAAGGAGATTTTGGCTAACATTCCATCATATGAAGCCTATTGGGAGATTGAGAGGTTAATAATCGGGAGTTATGACTTTTTTATACCTGTTAGATTCACCCTAGAGCTCGTGATTGATGAGGGTGCCCTAACTTGTAAGCACATCGTGTAATGACGTAGATGAACCAAAGAGATTACGAATCAATGGCTAAATGCACATAGAACCCCAAGAAATGATGAATGACTTGCTCCCTTGGAATATGAGTGATGTAGGTAATTGAACTTAAGAACCTTACTCGAGCATAATTTAATAGGAGAAGATTATGCTAGAGATTACAAGTTTGTTATGGATTATTTTTTATTTAATTTTTTTAAAAAAATTTATTTTAGCGATTCAATGAGTGATAAATTTGAACTAATAACTATATTCACGTATCAACTCATATTATTATGATAAACTTTTAACAAATTTTTAATTTGTATATCAGAATTGATTGAAACATTTAAAAATCATCCGTCTGGTGGATGTCCGTAAACATAATATATGAATAATTACGAAGGGTTATATGTAAACATAATATATGAATAATTACGAAGGGTTATATGTAAAGTTGAAGGAAGCATATGCTATGAGAAATTTGGAAAAATAGTCCTAAAAAGATATTTTAGAAAAATAGCCTTAAAAAGGGTAAAATTGGAAATTTAACCCACATGAAAAGTAAATTTGGAAAAAGAAAAAAAAAAACCAACACTTCAAGTGTTTAGAAAAAGTGAAAGAAGTTGTAGAAGGTTTGGTGGCTAAACTTAGAGATAAGGATGAAGAAAGAAGTGGGGAGCAAGGCATATGAAAATTAATGGCCACGTTTTCCCCCTCTCCTTTGGGGATCTTAAATTCTATAAATTCAGCTCGGGCCCGCGACTATTTCAGACTTCCACGACCACGACTTCTACCTTGAAAATTTTGAGAGTAGAATACCTTTTTCATCTTTGATTGACGCCTTGGTTTGAAGTAGTGTTTGATCGGCTGTTTCTTCCTTCTTCTTCTTACGTTGTTCGTGTGCCTCGAGAGAACTGGCGAGCTCGTCGACTGTGAACGTCACTAGGTTCTTTAACTCTTCTATCGCACATGCAATATTCTCAAAGTTGTTGGTTAATGACTTCAAAATCTTCGCTCTAATCCTCAGACAACCCATTGAATCCTGTATTTTGGATTCAAGTGATCTTTTCATAGAAATTTTGAGAAAGGGATGTAGGCATAAAAACTTAGCAAATCAGTAGACATTAAAAACTACCCATTGAATCCTGGATTTTAGACTCATGTGCATCCGTTCATAGAAATTTCGAGAAATAGATGTATGCATAAGCACTAAATCAGTAGACATTCAAAGAATGTTGGAATAAAAATTCAGTTTGTCCGATCTATTTTTAATAAATTCTAAATAATTGTTATAAGTTAAGCAAGTTGAAAATTCAAAAAAATTATTACTTTTTTAAAGAAAATTAATTAATTAAAGCTTTGCATTTTTCAATTGGTTGGAAATTGAATTATATTAATTATAATTTAAATTTTAACCCTAAAAATAAAATAATAAAAATAAATTTATTTAATAAAAACCACCATAAATGAAAAAAAAAAAAAAAAAAAA
>NW_019272053.1:880731-907922 GCF_002738345.1 Cucurbita maxima
AAAAAAAAAAAAAAAAAAAACATGGGGTGGAATTAAAAATAAAGAAATGGGGTGGTCGGTAGAACGACAAAAAGCAATTGACCAAATCCAACCCATTTTCATCCTTCCTCCAAATAACAAATGTCCAAAACGCCCCCACAGTTTTCTCGCAGTATGATTCACCTAAAAGATAAAGTAAACCTAATATTATACCCTCCACGGCATTAAATTTTGTGTTAATTTTCTATTTTCTATTTTCATTATGATTTAATTATATTTAAAAATAAATATATTCCATTTGTATTTTTTTTTGTGCCTATTTAATTTATAAAATTTTAACTTATTCCATATAATTTTATATTTAATTATATAAGAATTTGAATGTAACTAGAGTTGGTGCATTTGTTTGACTCGATCTAATTGTTTCTGATAAGATATTATATCTCAAAACAAGAATATTGTTTAAGATTCGAATCATCACTCCACAAGCAAGATCGATCATGTCTAGCTTGAATGATTTTTGTTGATCAAATATCTCAACGCAAGAACATTTGTTTGAGATTCGAATCATTTCACAAGCAAGATTGATCATGTCGAGCTTTAATGATTCTACCTGCAACCTAAACTACATATAATTGCAAAGAAACTTAGTCATTGGTAAAGGGAGCACAAATGCTCCTCTTACTATATTTTCAAGTCTACTTATAAATACAACATACATGACTTTATATAGCCTCAAAATGAAACTAACTAATGACCATAATTCACATGTAACTGTAAACTAACTAATGTAAATAAAAAGTCTTAAAATATATTAATGAAATATAATAATTTTAAATTACTCTAAATTGTAATCCACCCAAATTTATAACATGAAACTTCATTCTTTTTTAATGTGGCATGAGTTGAAATATCTTTTTATAATTTCAACAATATTTTCTCCACATTGGTGTCTCTTGTTTATATCAGATTGGATGGTAAATTTTTTTTAAATAATAAAACTAATTCAGCTCAAATATAAATTACTTGGGTTACAGTGGTTCGTACAACTAATCCCGTCTATATAACTTTTCATTTATTCCAACCCAATATATGGTTTAAAATGAATTATGGAATTTTCTCCAAAAATTGTGATTTAATACTAAAATTAGAATTCTACTAAATTTGTGATTTAATATTAAATTAAGTAAATAAAAATTGTTTATTTTTTTTATTTATAAAAAAAATTCCCAACTAAAAATAGCCCTGGATTCAAAAGCAATGGAAGATAACGGGAATTTTCGAGAAAGGGCCGCGTGGACCCCACATCAGGAATATAAGTTAGACAAACGCGTTTTCAAGATGCGTGTTCAACACGCATCCCTTCATTCCTTCGCTATATAAACTGCATTGATCCCCCCAAGTTTCTTCAAATCCACAAAATTCTCTCTCAATTCCATTGGGTTTCGAAGATGATTGAGGTGGTTCTCAACGATCGTCTCGGGAAGAAGGTCCGGGTGAAGTGCAACGAGGACGACACGATCGGCGACTTGAAGAAGCTCGTTGCCGCTCAGACCGGAACCAGGGCCGAGAAGATCAGGATCCAGAAGTGGTACAATATCTACAAGGATCACATCACCCTCAAGGATTACGAGATCCATGATGGCATGGGTCTCGAGCTCTATTACAACTGATTCCACGTCGTTGTGAGTTTTTACGCTTTTCTGATTCTTAATGTGTTTGATGGTCTGGTGTTTCCTTTATGATTCGTCTATTGTTATTTTGTTGGATGCGATTTCTAGAACGCTTTGTTTAGTTTTTCTTGGATTTTAGGATTCATTGACGTGATTAAGATGATGCGTATGTTCTTAGAGGTCGTAAGGAATTCAGGTCTACCTCTAAGACGAGCGATCGGATATGAGTTCGATGGGATGTGGTGTAGGGTTGACATCGCAGTAATATGACGGAGGTCTTAAAACGCCATGAGAAGCCCTTGTTTCCTAAGGATCCTGCTCTCTTTCTTTTATTTCTGGTCCTTTGGAATATAGAATCAGTTACTAGTTTGAAAATCATAGTATTTCCTCTGATATATGGATGTTTTCTATCTCCGAGGTTTGGAATCCTTTGGAAGACGCATATTGGGGGGCACTCAGTGCGAGTTTCATATTAATGAACAGGCCTCGACATGTAAATCTTTGTTCTGTTTAGCGAACGCTATTCAATGTTTGATGTCTATAACCTGTTATGGAACTAGCTGTCCTGTGGATGACGACGTCACCTAAAGTATCGGTTGTTTCTTCCCAAAGGGAGTTGTTTATTTTCAGAAACCTACTTCAATCGTAACCGGATATTTGATTTGTTGTTCTTGATTCGTTGTTAATTGGCTTCCTTATTGTAGGATGCTCCTTCCTTTTTCCCATCTTCTCCAACTCTTTATGTGAGTCAGGAACTTTTTTTTTTTTAAAGTTGATGCTTAGTTGTGTAGACATGCTTCCCTTTGCTTAGTGGGTGCCAGAATTACGCATAATTTTCCCTTCCAATCACAGATGGTACAATGTTCCCTTCGTCAAAATTTCAGATGAGGAAGGGGATGAGAAGGGTATGTACTCCGTGCCCCAAAACTGTGGTCATACTTGAATTTGATCGAAAAATGTTTTAATTGTTTATTGAAGTTTATATCAAAATTATTATCATTGTTTAAATTCATATAACAGGAGACCTGTTTTTGTGCTAGGTGTGGCCTTTCCTTTCAAAACTTTTTAAAACTGCAGTTTTTTTCACCCTTAACGTTATATTGTTCCCTGATCTCTTATTCATTTTTATTTTCTTATGGCCTTAGCATCCACTATTGTAGACATCTTTCATTTGTGGGTCATCTGATGGGAGTTGCATGTTATTGAACTGATGGAATTTGAGGAGTAATGTAAAGCTTTTTGCCTGTCAAATCTTATCCCAAGCTTGTTGAACTCACCAGCATGGGTTTGTTGGTTTCAAAAGTGAAGAATTCATGGGGTTTTAGATGTCTTATGGCATTGCACTTGGAGCATGCCATTGCTTGCTCAATACGATGGATTCAGTATCTATCTGCTTCAGCTACTGATCAATCCCAAATTTGTTTCTGGAACAACCATTTTCATGACTGTTCAGTTTCTAGTTGATCAAGTTTTTGATTATGTTGAACACGTTAACTAAATTATTTGCAGTCTTAGAAAGTGAGCGTTTGGGGAGGATATTGGATGTTTCATTAAAGTAGTGTGCTGTGTGTGTAAATTAAAATCACCTATTGCTGTTATAGATAGATTGGTAGCTAATAGTTTTCAAGTATTTGAATCCTTATTTTCAACAGCAGATTAATTAGTCGTAAGTTGATTCTTAAGGTTGTCAAATGCTAAGAAAGTACAATCAGCTCTAGAATAATTGGTTTTCGTAACACATAGCTTGATCTTTCTCTCCATTCATTCTCTGAAGGCATTTGTTTTCCTTTTCATTTATTTCAAATTAAAAGGCATTTCCTTTTACCAATGCAATTTCTGTAAAAGTTTAATGGTATATCTTGTCATCCATCGGCAGAACATACCACAAAGTTATTAATGTTGACTCCGTCTCTGTTCGTTTAATTTCAAATTTTGGATGATGTCTATATATCTATTTTTCATTAGCTAATATTTTATTTAACATTTCCATTTCATATTGTTGGATGATAAAAGTCCCACATTGCCTAATTTAGGGAATGATCATGGGTTTATAAACAAAGAATACTCTCTCCATTGGTATGAGTCCTTTTTGGGAAGCCCAAAGCAAAGCCATGAGAGCTTATGCTCAAAGTGGACAAATATCATACCATGGTGGAGAGTTGTGTTTGTCTATCATGGTATCAGAGCCATGTCCTAAGCTTAGTCGTGCCAATAGATTGGTAAATCCTCAAATATCAACAAAGGACTCCAAAAGAAAAGGAGTTGAGCCTCCTCAAAGGTTGTCAAAATGACCAAGACTCCAAAGGAGTCGAGCCTCGATTAAGGGGAGGTGCACTTTGTTTGAGGGGAGGTGTTGGATGAAAGTCCCACATCGGCTAATTTAGGGAATAATTATGGGTTTATAAACAAAGAATACTCTCTCCATTTGTATGAGGCCTTTTGGGGAAGCTCAAAGCAAAGCCATGAGAGCTTTTGTTCAAAGTGGACAATATCATGCCATTGTGGAGAGTCGGTCAAACACATATTTCCCTATGCTTCCAATCCATGCCTTTCATTAACTAATATGTTACTGCGATTCTGTTAAAGATTTTAATGCTTAAAAAAATGATCTCGTTCAATTTTCATTCCAACTGCATCCCATTTTTTTAAATGAAAGATTTTAATATCTGGAAAATTATTGTATTATCATTTCTTCATTCTTTTGCCACCCATTTTTTTAAAAAAAATGAAATTCACAATGTATAGTCGAGAATTGTCCAATACAAAAGTTTCTACGTAAATTTCTGTTTTAATTTATTAATTTATAGCCTTGGAAACGAATTTGAAGTCTGATTTTTTATTTTTTTTTGTTTGCTCAAAGTTGATTAATCTGGGAATTTTCTGCCAACTGATACTCCGAAGTTCCCTCACCTTTGCTTAAAATGGATTTTATAGATGAATTTGATAAAATGGGCAATGCCCTTGACATTCCCACAAGCAGGTTTTTAGCTATTTTCATGCATTTTTTTGTGTTGAATTTAGTTGCTGTAGCTCCTTTAGGCCATAGTTCTTCCTTCTACTCTTCTTGCATGTCAGTTCCACCATTTCAACTCTTCTTGCATGTTAGTTCCACCATTTCAACTTGGTACAGTTTAGAGGGAGATCCTGATGCTTTTCAGAAATGAACAATATGTAGTTAATTTTAGGCCCGAGCTTTTTGTCCTAACTCTATTCCTTGTAACAACTTGCCAGTCTTGGAACTCTTTTTCTTGAGCATTTTTCAGGATTTCCGTCCTCTTTTGAAATGACTCCTGTAGCTCCTCTTTAGCCTCGTCTATATTCTCGATTTTTTATTGAGCTATACTTGGCCTTTCTCATCATTTCCGTGCAACCAAAACATATTAGGCATCTTTCTCCTGTCACCATAAAAGTCTTTGAGCTTCAACAATTTAGCAGAGCACCGTGTGATTTTCAAACAAGCTCCATTGTATGGGATGGCATTAAACTGTTATCTCTTGACTTTCCACTTCTCATAATGCATAATCTCATGCACTCATTTTTATAACATAAATAGTTTATTGCATCGAGAAGGGTTTATGTATTAAGTTTTTACTATTTGATGGCCGACTTAACAAGCCTTTAAGGTTCATTCAAGCAGCACAAATGTGTAAATTAATGGGTTTCTTTTCCCTCTTTAACTTCAAGCCCATTTTTTAAAATTCCCATTGAAATCTTCACTACACAACTTCCCATTTAACTGGTGCACTGATATTCTAGACACAATAACATCTTCCTTGTTTTTTGATTATCTTGAAGATTCGTTTACTATGCATAATTTTCTATTCTTTCCAAAGTTCAGTCATTTTTTGAGTTCTATTCTTAGAGTCTTAACTTCCATATTTATTGTTGTTTAGTGGATAATCATCCAGTCATTAAAGTATATATTATGCGTGTTAATTTAGTAGGAAATATAATTTTCTATTGTATATCATGCAGAAGCTCTTTTTCCTTTTCATTTGACAACAAGTAATTTAAAATTGTTTGTTTGTGAGGTCAGCGTAGATAGTGTTTGAACTTGCAAGTAGGATCACTCTGAAAACATTTTTCCCTCTCTATTTCATGTTCGATGATTCCATCGTGTTGGTTGTTTGGAGACTGATAAATAATCTAGGGAGAGCTAAGAGCACTAGTAGGAAACCCACTTGTCTGTTCTTCTTCAATCTGACTACATAAGTAACGTGCTCCGTTGGTGTTTCCTGTGTCAGTTTGGCTTCGAGAAGATAGTGGGGTTGATTGTATAAGAGGATAACATGTCATAACTTGTAAGTAGTTGAGGAAAATCACTCACCCTTTTTCCAATTTGCTGGAAAGTATTTGCGAAGGAATTTTATGAAGTCTCTCCACTTGGTATTAACGTTGTCTCTAGAAGGAACTTCTTTTAGGAGATTAGAAATGGCCTCTAAAATCATAGCTATATCTAAGTAGAACTTCCTAAAGTCCCTGAATCCTGACGTGCTTCTTTTATCATGAGAAATAACAAATGAATATTGGATACAACTGGATGATCCTACTTGCAAGTTGAAAGAATGATTTGCAATTGATCATAATTAAAATCACTTAAAAAGTACACTTCTAATTATTTAAAAACAATTTGAAGGAATGAAAATTTCATTTAAAAATGTAAATAAATCAAGCAATTTTGAAGGATTAAAGAAATGTATGAGATATATAATAGTATATTCTAAGAGACATATCCGTCTAGAGCTTGCCCTTTTAAACAACCTTATGCTTGAGAGTTTAGTATTAGATATAGATAGAATGTGATTGCTCCTTAATTTCTTATAATGATGCATTTCAAATCAAAATGTGAAAGCTTCTCTTGTTCTCTATCTCTTAAATGGTGTGTGAAACAAGTATTTCTTTTTTCTGTGGATTTATGAATTATAAACACAAAGCATTAATGGAATTCAACAATGTTATTAAGTCTCTTTAGAGTAATTTTGAACATAAAAAAAAGTGATTATAGCAATTCCAAGACTTTTTTTTTGAACTCCTAGCTATTCTTAGCATGATATTGGGGAATCTCATTGCTATTACTCAAACAAGCATGAAACGTATGCTTGCGTATTCGTATTCGTCCATCGGTCAAATCGGATATGTAATTATTTGAATAATTGTTGGAGACTCAAATGGTGGATATGCAAGCATGATAACTTATATGCTGTTCTATATCGCCATGAATCTAGGAACTTTTGCTTGCATTGTATCATTTGGTCTACGTACCGGAACTGATAACATTCGAGATTATGCAGGATTATACACAAGATCCTCTTTTGGCTCTCTCTTTAGCCCTTTCTCCAAGTTGTAAAATATTTTCTATGGAAGGTTATTATACACATAAGAAACTGTAAGGAACTACCAGTGTTGCTAACATTTGTGGAAATAGGAGCGAAGAAGAATTTGATATCTATCTTCTCAAAGTTAAATTCGACTGTGATTAAACCACCATTTATATAATCATAGGCTTTTCATTAATTGTCCTGGGACTTTTTAGACTTCTAAGAAGCTTTGTACGCAGATACTGGGGGCTACCAATAGGTTCCTAAACTATGGATATCGCCAAAAAGACAGTTTCCACTTTCTTTTGCTCCTTTAATTGATAGTAGACCTTCTATTGAAGTAACTCAAGTCTTAGAAGTAAACAGACTTCCTTGCCAAGAGTTTTATTTGTGTCATCTTTCAAGATTTTGTTGCATCATAAAGGTTTTCAAAGGGTAACTTCCTTCCATCTTCCATCTTGAGACAAAAACATATCTACCCATAGCACTTTTACCAGAAATACTGACAATTACTAGGATCGGAAAAGAATCACCAATTCCATTTAGCTACTTAAATCCTCTAAGGAAATCTTCTTCTCTCTCTCAATCTCCTATAATGAGAAATACTGACATATGGAATATTTTAGATTACTGAGTTGCAAATTTTTAATTTCCTTCATCACCATTTCAGTATTAGGACTTCGCTTCTTTGATTTTTCCCATCTGGGTAGCCCAAGTCAGGACCATTTTCACTAACTTGTTAACATATATATATCAATAACCTTGTTGCTTTTGGTCAAATCGCTTTGGGTCTGGTAACAACGTAGAGAACTTCCAGACTGTTTACAAGAAAAAGATATTGTAACACCAAATTATTGCTCTCGAAAAATAAAATCTAGTTTAGGAATTACTGGTGAGGAACATAAATTTTTCTTCTCTCTATCATCAATTACTAGGCATTCAATCAACCACTCACCAATACCTTAGTCAAAATTTAAAGGAAGGCTAGTCTCATGACTTGGTTGACATAGCTGCGTTATTGTCGGATTTTCAAAATTTAAAGTTCAGTAAATTATTAATTGTGGTTGCTGCCACGGCTGTCTCCTCTAAACTCCTATCTGTGGTTTTACCATAACTCTTATTCGTTACTTTTCTATAAAACCATCAGTCTATTGTTCTGCCTCCTTGAATAATTTCTCCTTAGTCTTGTGGTTGAGAATACTCTAGGTACTAGAGACTCTTCTAAACTTTTTCTATGAATTCATTACTCTTCCATAATTTTATATTCCCCCCACCATCTTGTTAATCTTCATCCTTTAGAGCTTCTCTTTCTATTAAATCAAGCAAAGGATGGTTTCTTTCATAAATGAATTGGTGTCCGTTCCCATGAACTTCATGAACAACATGATTAGAACATTCTTTCTAATACGAGCACGCTCAGAATATGATATCGGAATCCAATTTTTTCCAGTAGTCATTAGAGAGGTTAATTTAACTCTGTTTACAATTTTTTCATCGACTCTGCTCTTTCCTTTTATTTTGTTTTAGAAAGTTTTTCTGCTTTCTGCTGCAAGAAAATTTATGGAACAACGTTACTGCTTTCTGGATCAAAACGTTACTTTCCTATGGCCTCTTTACTTAGACTTATCTACTATTTGATTCACTACTTTATATTATTGCTTTATAGTATTGAATTAAGAGGAGAAATACTCCTTGCTCTAGATAAACTTCCATTGCCAATTAACTCATGCATCGTGTCCTAGTAGATGATCAGTACTTGGAAATGCAAAATCAAGTCTTGTGTCCTGTGTGAAATGGAATAACTCTAATCATTGTGAGTTCTCGTCAACCTTTTGAACTGTCATATCTTAAGCCTTTTTTTTTTCCATACTACCTTTGCTCAATTTTCTTGTCAAACCTAACCCATTTTGTTGCATATGGGGTCCAGAACTCTTCCAGATTTTAAAATATCCTCTTTGATTCCTTTTTTTTTTTTTTTTTTTTTTTTTTTTTTGTAGACAAATCTGTTTCATTATGGTTTGTAGGAAAAGGTTTCAATGCTTTGACCATCTTCCCACCAATTTCAAGCTCTCTAGCCATGGTTTACTATATATAAAAGAGCTTCGTTGTTTCTAATCCATGAAGGTAGTGATTTGAATTGGCTCTTGATACTTTACAAGTCCTATCTTTGATGCATAAAGACCCATTCATTAGAAACGAAGAAATAAAAGGAATTTTACGGGAGACAACACTTCAATCAATGAAGAATCCTCTAAATACTTAGGGATTTAATTTAGTTCTCCAAGCAATTTCTTTTTGTTTAGAATTCCGAAATACCAACAATTGAATTTCTTATAGATTATAATCCCATGTCAACCTTCTGAGGTACTATTTTGTTTGGTTTTCTTTCCTTGGTTTTCTTTCTTCCCATAGCTACGATAGGTTTTCTGAAGTGTTTTAATATTCCTCTCATTCAATGTATATTTGATCGCTGCCCGATTCTCTTTCGCGTAAAATTTTCTAACATTTTTCTTCAATATTTTGAACTAAGAATCGCTGCATTTTGGAAGACATTAGTGTCAATATATCATGCATTGTTTTCTATTGGGTGATTTCTTAATGCTTGCCATTTCAGTTTTAAATAATCGCTCTCAACTTATTGAAAATAGCTTTCTCACATACCTATCTGCTTTCAGTTGAGGTCTTAGCTTCTCTTAGTATTTTTGGATGGTTTCTTACTTTCATCAACGAAATAATGCTTCCATTCTTTGAGCTTTTTGCATGTTCTAAGCGGAAATCTTCTTGCTTTTCTCCTTGATTTTTTTATTTTCTTACCTCACTCTTCTTTGGAACTTAGTGTAATAGGAGCATCCGACAAAAGGATCACCCTAAGATGATCACCACATGGCTCACTTTTAACTTGTTAACAATTATAAGTATCCATGAGCGAAATATAGCAAAATACTTGCATATTTTGATTTTTCATCATCAGTTTCTAACTTCATAGCTTTCTTCAGAGCTTTCAAGCTAGTTTTTTTCCAACATCCAATTACTACCACATTTTGTTGAAGGATTTCTCTTTTCCATTGTAGGAAAACTTTTCATTTATATAGGAACTTTCTATTTCCAATCTCAGAGCGTGCATTATTTAATCGATGATTTTTGAGCCATATAGTTTCTTCATTTGGATGATCAATTATTACGACTTGAATAGAAGCTTCTAAACATTCGACCTTCCCCCATTGTTTATTGCGTATTAGATTTCCTCTGTTAGTGTGGTACTCTTGATGAATAATATACCTTCCTCCGTTGTTTATTGCGTATGAGATTTCCTCTGTTAGTGGTACTCTTGAACATAGTTTTCCGTTTTTTATTCCTCCCCACCCCCTGTTTTTAAATTTGAGACTGAACCCTTATACATTTGACCAACCTTTATGCATAGATTTTCGATCTTTTGAGTGAAATCCCTTCAAATCATGCCTTTCATATGTGTATTCTTATTGAAGTTTTTCAATATTATATATCAACCATTATGAAGTTTTAATCTGGTCACTTCATCAGTGCTTTCTCGATTCAAACCAACAAATTACTTTATCCTTACTTCTTGTATCCAAGACTTATTTCCAATTCCGCTTCCAATTCCATTTTCCATCACTGGGAGTACAAAGATTTTAAACAGTCGGGGAAAAGACACTTCCCAATTGAAAAGAAAAAGGGAAGTCGGAAGAACCAACCACACCAGGTTATGCAAGGGAGATGAGAGAGCTTTGTTGGTTTGTTTGGCAAATCAGTTCGTTTCTCTTCAAATCGGTTTTTTTTTTTTTTTTTTTTTGTGGAATTTCTCCTTGTTTTATTGAGTTCCATTTATAGATAAGAAGTGATGATTGTTATTATATTCTCTTGTCAAAGAATGATTGTAACCTGGCATTTGATCTGATAGTGGAAGCTTTTCAAAGTTATCCCGTGGTTTTTCCCTCTCGCATTGAGGGGGTTTCCACGTAAATCATGGTGTCTATACTTTGCTTGCTTGTTTTTAATTTTTTTCTTTGTTTTTTTTGGAGGGAAATTCCTTACTTGAGTTAGTACTATACTGAACTTTTCATTCGTCAGCCAAGGATTGTGATTGATGTTTCAAAGATGGCATCTTTATTTAAAAGATGGAATATAGGTGTAATGGTAAGATATATGACCCTTTTATATAGGAGAGAAGCCAATATAAGAAAAGAATAAGATAAATTTCCTGGATTGTGTAAAATAGAATTGTAGGATGCACTTTAGTGTTCCTAGGTCCTTGATTTGAATTCACTTAGAGTGATCAGTTCTACTTTATTATCACCTGAAAGAATAATGTCATCCCTACAACAATCAAAATCATAAGAAGAGCTATTATCAAGGAATCTACGATAACCTTGAGAATAGCTAAAATGAATCTACGATAACAATCAAGTATATGCTGAAATATTTGGATACTTGGAAGAACTAGTCATGCCCATGCTTAGGAAGCATTGCTAACAAACAAGTATCTGATGTTATGCAATGAAATGAAATGTTTCTAACAGAACAATGCAGAAATCAACACTCTGCAGAGGAGTAGTGTCCCTCCAGAGAAAAGAATTGGGAAGTTTATGACAGAAAACATGTGAGTGTATGGTAGAAAGCTTGCTTGCACAATACTCCTCACTCTTGGGAGGTTGAGAAACTTTAGCCTACACTATTATTTAGGCACAAGACTCTCCTTTACTATTTTAGGCTCCACTATTTTTAGTTCACTTTCTTTGACCTTTACAACTTGAGCTAATTAACATTCTCCTCCCTACATCAAATGCTGCAAACACCTAGCTTGCTCCCAAGAGCTTGAAATGATACAACTTGAGTCCATTTTCTAACAATCTGCATAAGAGTTCAGATATATATACCCTTTATGAATCATCTATAAAATTTATGTCCTAGGAAAATTTGAATATCCTTTACTGTTTGAAGTTTTGAAATTTGTTGTACTTTTCCATATCCACCTCGATTTCTTTTCTTGAGATTATGTGCCCTAGTATAATGCTTTTGTGTACCAAACAATGACACTTCTCCCTGTTGTCCTAGTATAATGCATTTCTGCACACTGTTTGAATGTTTTCCAAAATACTCAGAAATTATCCATAAAAATATCTGTAATTATCTCCACCGTATATGAGAAAAAAACAATCGTACACTTTTGGAATGTTTTTAGAGCATTACGAAAGTGTATGATTAGGGTTTTATTTGCTTCTTTGTGTTATTTATCAAAATATTTGTTATTTGCTCCTTTGTGTTGCATTCTGCCTTCTACATCTCTGGATTCACTGACATAGCTATAGTAGCTTGATTATCCACAGACACCTTCACGCTCTTCTTGCTTTAGATGTAAGCGTACATCAACTTTTTCAACCAAACAACTTATTTCACTTCCACTATGTTTTGCTCTTTTTTTTTTTCGAACACCATGAAAAATACTTTTTGCCATGATTGAAATAATACCTAGAGGTGCTCTTCATATCATTCAATAGCCCAGCCTAATCACTATCTGAATAACCTTGCAACTGAACCGCTGTCCATTCTAGACGCCTTAGAACCAACCCCCATTGCAACAACCATATGGCTCTTGCACAATGAAGAAATTTGCACAATGAACCCTAATGGATGTGATGTGCATGAGGCTTCCAACTAGGCTTTTTTTACGCATTATCATCTTCACGTTCTCCATAAAAATTACAATTGCATTTGGTCAATCAATTTGCGGTCACAAATTCTTCGTTAACATCTCATAATTGTTCCCTCTTCCTCTATTTTAGAAACTCTAAGATGAATGCATCAAAAAGTTCACAAAATCCCTAGTGAATCCTTAGACAAGTTTATACTGGGTATAATTTTCACTTGATCATAACCTGATTATTGAAAACATTTACAATTTCCATTATCTACAAACATGCTTTTTACGTGATTGCAGTTCTTCACTTTACATGCATTAGAGAGATTGGTGTCTTGAGTTTTTTACTCAGTAGGGCTTCACTTTCTGATCATTTACCTTTTAAGATATTTGCTTTGCCAGAAAATCAATTAGCCTATATCAAAACGAGAGTTTTAATCTTTTTAATATCTAGAAAGCTTTGTGCTCAAGCTCAAGTGGCAGATGACATGCTTTTCCAAAAATTATCTGGTGCCTTCAACGTTGTTTAATGTGCTCTTACTGTATCATCAAATCCTAGGACCAATCCATATGTATCCACAATTGAAAATTCGTTAATCCTATATTGGCCATACCTTATATGGTATATAAAGACATAGAAATACACATGGCATTGTCTTAGATTCTGATAGATGATATTAATTTAGTTTAATGGGGGTCTCTATTCAATTTAGAAGTGAATCAATAAAATATTCTTAATAATTTCAAATAACTTGAAAGTACCCCATGCATTGAAAATTTCAACCTTGAGCATGAAACTTGCATCCTATCATGGCTGAAAGGTTTTATATTCTTTGATATCAATTGGCATTGTTTGGCAAATAAGTGTGTGATTCTAAACAAGGCCAGGAAGAAATTTCCACGTAGAGTACTTTATTTGCAGCTATTTTTGTACCTACAAAATATCTTCCACATAGAGCCATTTGACAAGCTTTTAGGATTTTTACCATGTCCTCCTCAACTACACGTCTTAATATTTGATCTAGACCTAGCTTATTTAACTGTGGTTCATCCCAACTGTTGTGCAGTTGTACCAGGTGGTGTGAGTCCACTAACTAGATAATTGGCAATATGTCCTATTCTTCTACCTGTATTCCTACTTTTTCACTTGTTCAAATCATGACATGTGATCGACCACTTGATTCACTTTTCTTTTTTTATATTAAATGTTCCAATTCTTAGAGAAGGAGAATCTATCACATTAGACGTTGTTTCACATCCTTTTTCGAGGAACTTTAAAGCTAAATGATTTATGTGGACAATCGCTTTGGTGTTACAAGACCTAAATTTATCAAAGACAGACTATTGTCCTAACATGAGTAATTTACTTGTTCATCATTCATCTTGGTGGGATATTTAGATTAGATATAGGATCTTATATTGTGCCAAGATTGCTCCAACTGCCAAGTCACTTGCATTGCACCAGCTCAAATGATTGACTCTAGTTAGGAACTATCATTATTGATGTCGAGCTCAATTTTTTTTTTCTTTTTTTTTTTCCTTTTTTTTTTTTTTTTTTATCTTCCAAAAACTATCATCAGTCCATTTTCTAACAATCTGCATAAGAGTTCAGATATATATATCCTTTATGAATCATCTATAAAATTATTCATGTCCTAGGAAAATTTGAATTTCCTATACTGTTTGAAGTTTTGAAATTTGTTGTACTTTTCCATATCCACCTCGATTTCTTTTCTTGAGATTGTGTGCCCTAGTATAATGCTTTTGTGTACCAAACAATGACACTTCTCCCTGTTGTCCTAGTATAATGCATTTCTGCACACTGTTTGAATGTTTTCCAAAATACTCAGAAATTATCCATAAAAATATCTGTAATTATCTCTACCGTATATGAGAAAAAAACAATCGTACACTTTTGGAATGTTTTTAGAGCATTGCAAAATTCAAATGACATAGTTCTGAATAGGTAAACGTCATCTCTTCATTGTCTTCTGGTGCTATGGTTATTTGATTGTAATATGAATATCCATCCAGAAAATTGTAGTACTTCCTTACTAATCAATCCAACACTTTATCTACCCTGTAATCAATTCAATGTATATTTCTATAGTCCGTCCTATTGTCGTCCCATGCTTTGCGTGGACTTGCAGTGATAAAAGTTCATCTTCGTATGTACCCTGTAATCAATTCAATGTATATTTCTATCCTTCTTGCGAGCTTGCAATGGACTTTTCTTCAAATTGCAATGTTATTTTGGGTCTAGCTCATCCGTTTCTTAGTTGCATAGTTCTCTGTCGACATATTTTCCTCCTATTATGGAAGAGATCGTAAAACTTTTTGGGTTATGCAATTCAAGTAGCATCTTGCTTTTCAATAGGCCATTTCAGTTCTTTGGAAGTTACACAATTTCACCTATTCTTTGCAAGGATGTCCTTTAAGAACATTTGAAGTGCTTCTTCCTACTGGATGTTGATATGAAACTGTTTGAGTATGTTAACAAATTGGTTGGATTTCTCGTTTTGGTTCTTTCCTTCTTTGAAAAAATGGAGCATGTGGTCTGACATCCTATCAAGATTAGTTTCTCTGTAGGCGTAACCTTTTTCTCTTGCTGTAGGTGCTTTGTGAACTCATCTTTTGCTGCATCAACTACAATTTTTTTTATTTTATTTCAATGAAACTCCATGTATTATCAGACTTTTCTTTCTTTTTTTACTTCCATTTTATCTTCATCTTGTTGAGTTTTATGGTCCTAAGAGTGATTGCCTTGCAATGTTCCTATGTTTCTCGTTGACGGTTTTTCTGGCAATGAACCTTGCTATTCAACAACCGCCAATTGTCCTAGTCTAATTAGCGAAGATGTTGCTCGACTTTGGATTATCACATCATTTTTAACCATAAAACTCCATTAGACTATTAGAAGAATTTACGCTGATAGTTGTGGTTGCATTTGTTGCAGCATTTATGGTATTGGTTGTTGATTGTTAAATCATAGTGGAATTTCTTGCTTCGTGTATTGTTGAAGACAATTGCATGATGGTTTCATTAGTATAGACCCATTACTTGATACATATGAACTAAGTTTTTTGAGGCATGAGTCAATCCATTATAGAAGTACTGGATCAGGTTATTAGCGGGCAAGCTGTGATATTCACACTTTTTCACTAGTTTCTTAAATATTTGGTTCTAAGATCCCTATATGCAAGTTATGATACATTGCTGCTGCATAGTCCATTAAAAACAGTGTCTACAGTCAAATATAAGACTACATTTAAATTTTAAATAATCGCTCTCACCTTGTTGAAAATAGCTTTTTCTCGTACCTATCTGTCGTCAGTTGAGGTCATAACTTCTATTAGTATTTTTGCTTATATTTTTGGACGGTTCAAATTGAAAATAGCTTTCTCACGTACCTATCTGCCTTCACTTTTAATTTCTGGTCTTGTTTTTCTCCTTGATCTTTTTATTTCCTTACCTCATCTTCTTTGGAGCTTTCACCTTTAACTTGTTAACAATTAAAAGTATCCCCGAGCTAAATATTGCAATTGGACTTTTCATCATCAGTTCGTTCTTCTAACTACAGAGCTTCCAGGCTAGTTTTTCCAACTTCCAACTACTACCACATTTTGTTGAAGGATTTCTCTTTTATATTGTAGGAAGACTTTTCCTTTATATATAAGCCTTTTATTTCCAGCTTCAGAGCATGCATTATTTAACCGAAGAATGATCAATTATTCTTCATTTTGATGATTTGTGAGCCACATATTTTTCTTTATTTGGATGATCAATTTGGATGAAAGTACGACTTAAATAGAAGCTTCTAAACAATCGACCTTCCCCCTGTGTTTATCTTTTGAGTTAAATCCCTTCAATGTATGCCCTTCATATGCATTTTCTTATTGAAATTTTTCAATATTATATATCCACCATTATGAAGTTTTAATCTGGTCACTTCATTAGTGTTTTCTCAATTCAAACCAACAAATTACTTTATCCATGACTTATTTCCAATTCCACTTCCCATACTATTTTCCATCACTGGGAGTACCAAGATTTTAAATAATCAGGGAAGACACTTCCCAATTGTTGGCATTTGCTGTTGTTTCAAAGTATTTGCTGTTGTTTCCAATTCAAACCAACAAATGCATGCTCTTGTATTGGCATTTTCTGTTGTTTCAAATACTTAGTACCACCCAAATCCGTCCTTCCATTGTATGAATGATGACTAGGGTAGAGTCTGTGACGCCAAAAATACGAAGGAAGACCACACCAGGTTATGCGAGGGAGATGAGAGAGCTTTGATGGTTTGTTTGACAAGTCAGTTCGTTTCCCTTCAAATCGTTCTTTTGTGCAATTTCTCCTTGTTTTATTGAGTTCCATTTATGGATAAGGAGTGATAACTGTTATTATATTCCCTTGGGAAAGAATGTATTACAACCTGGTATTTGATCCCGTGGTTTTTCCCTCTCGCATTGAGGGGGTTTCCACGTAAATCATGGTGTCCATGCTTGCTTGCTTGTGTTTTTAATTTTTTTTTCTATGATTTGGTTTTTTGGAGGGAAATTCCTTGAATTAGTATCTTTAACTTTAATGGAACAAGATAGGTGTATTGGTGAGATATATAACCCTTTTATATAGGAGAAAAGCCTATACAAGAAAGAACACATGAATAAGAATAGGAATAAAGAGAACTTTCCTGGATTGTGTCTCAAGTAAACTTGTTTCTTCAAATCACTTAATATTATATTTTCTTTGATTAACAAAGAGAACTTTCCTGGATTGTGTAAAATAGAATTATAGGATGCACTTCAGTGTTCCTAGGTCCTTGCTTTGAATTCACTTAGAAGTTTTTTCTTTAGAGTGATCAATTCTAGTTTATTATTACCTGAAAGAATAATGTCATCCCTACATAAACGATCAAAATCATAAGAAGAGACATTTTTTTGCCTAGTTTGTTCCTCCCTCTTTCAAATAACAAAAACCATGGAGAGTTTGAATATATTTGACGAACATTATTTGAGAATATCAAGGAAAAATGTGAGACACATGGGCATTTCTTTCAGAACATCAATCCCTAAAATGAATCTAAGGCTCTTCCCAGTATCCCACTTACAAAATAAACAAAGATGGGAAAATATGACACGATAACCTTCCTAGGATTTCTACTTGAGTGCTTATGTATATATATAATAGTTTATTAGCTTCAGATTCATTGGAGTGAAGGCCACATTTATTCACAGTAATTCAGTACCACAAAGCGTGATTCTTTTTCATTAGCCACCTATTCCTCAAAAAGGTCTTCACAATCTCCCTTTAGCTTATTTAAAAATCCTCAAGAATCCCAAACTATTTGAATCGAAAATATGCCATCTCTATTTGTTTGATTTTATTTGGGAAGATATTTTCGTTGCTATCTCTAAAAGGTTACAAGTGACTAAAATATTTGGAAACTTGAAGAACTAGTCATGCCTATGCTTAGGAAGCATTGCTAACTAACAAGTATCTGATGTTATGCAATGAAATGAATTGTTTCTAGCAAAGAAAATAAAGACGTCCTATTGCTAACAAAACACATGGTGGGAGAGCAAGCCCCTTTTGGATTTTCTCTCAAGTATTTTATGGTGGTGTGTGCTACTTCTCCAATGCAGAAATCAACACTCTGCAGAGGAGTAGTGTCCTTCCAGAGAGAAGAATTGGGAAGTTTTATGACAGAAAACATGTAGAAAGCTAGAGGCTCCATTTATGGTAGAAAGCTTGTTTGCACAACACTCCTCAGGTTGAGAAACTTTAGCCTACACATACTAAATATGTTTTTAACTTTAACGTTTTACCTATTATTTAGGCACAAGACTCTCCTTCACTATTCCTTTACTATTTTAGGCTCCACTTGTGTGTTATTTATCAAGATATTTGGTATTTGCTCCTTTGTGTTGCGGTGATGTTGCTTGACTTTGGATTATCATAACCATAAAACTCCTTCATTAGACTATTAGAAGAATTTACGCTGATAGTTGTGGTTGCATTTGTTGCAGCATGTATGGTATTGGTTGTTGATTGTTAATTCATAGTGGAATTTCTTGCTTCGTGTATTGCTGAAGACCATTGCTTGATGGTTTCATTAGTATAGACCCATTACTTGATACATATGAACTAAGTTTTTTGAGGTATGAGTCAATACATTATAGAAGTACTGGATCAGGTTATTAGCGGGCAAGCTGTGATATTCACACTTTTTCTTTCTTAAATGTTTGGTTCTAAGATCCCTATATGCAAGTTATGATACATTGCTGCTGCATAGTCCATTATTAATATAAGACTACTTTTAAATTTCTTTCCTAAATTTATCTTATGAAAACATATTCCATCTAACCTTTCAAGTATTGGAATCAATTTAGAGTAAGTAACAAGTAAAAAGGGTCGTGCCCAAATGTGGAAATTAATTAGACAAACAGTTCTGCCTTCTTTGGAGATAGGGAACCCATAACCCAAATGAAGCAACAAATATTGCAAATGCCCATAAGAACTAAAACACGAGACAAAATAAAACCAGAAATTAAAAACTAAAAAAAAAAAAACAAAAATTAAAGAACTACGTTATGACTTGATCCTTTTTTGAAAGGTACGTAGGCAGCTTAAAGAAAATTCTTAAGTCCAGTCAACTAACAATAAATAATCCCCTATCTGTTCCTTTAAGGGAAATATAAACTCTAAAATTGAGAATGTACCATCTATAATATATGTAGTACTAAACGAGATCTCAACAATTTGTTTGACGTACAGGGAAAAAGGTTTTTGTAGAGGACAAGCTCGGGAAAAAAGATCAAAGAAATGTTTTTTTTTCTTCTTTTTTCCTAGTTCATTCATAAAAGGTAGGTTGACATGATTAGATCTCGAAAAAATGTTGAGGACATGATTAGATCACTAGTTCATTCATAAAAGGTAGGTATCAAATAGAGTTTGGGTGAACCAATGTGGAAGCTTGTTGGGCATATGATTGGGGTAGAATATTCATCCTGAGATATATATACTTGATTTAAAACCATGTTTGGTGAACGAGTGAGGTTTCTTAGTTAAAACCAGGTCATAGAGGACAGCTTATGAAAAACACAGCTTAACACAGGTGACATAATGATTCTTTTTACAATGAATTTGTAAAGCATTCACAAACATTAACATCTTACTTCGCACCCTTGATTCTTGTTGCAACTAGTGCCTACAAAACAGCTGAAGAAACTTGCACTAAAAAAGTTGAACCTCTTTCTGTAAACCTGCACATGCAAAAACCAACCAAGCATCATCAACATTCTAATTTAATCACAGTGCAGCTGAGAAAGAAAGAGGAAAAGAAAGGTTCATGGGTAGATATCGACCAAATACTCAACTACTTACATTTTAAGAAAGGTTAGAGACAAACATTACTTTGGCTCGAGCTGCTTTGAGCTCATATTGAAATTGCTTAACCATGCAATTGAAGATACTAAAGTACCTTATAGGAGTAGGTGGTCGGACATCCTAAATCAAGGTTTTTTAGTTTCTTTGTAGACGGAACCTTTTTTCTCTTGCTGTAGGTGCTTTGTGAACTCATCTTTCTAGTATAGTCCTAAGAGTGATTGCCTTGCAATCTTCCCATCTTTCTAGTTGACGGTTTTTCTGGCAATGATCCTTGCGGCTTGTTCTTCAACTACTCATTTATTGCGTATTCTTTTGTTGCATGTATGCCATTTGTTGTTGATTGATAAATCATAGTGGAACTCCTTTCTTCGTTTTTATTGATTGAGGTGCTTGCATCTTGTCCAAACAAGAGAAGTTAGGACTCTGCCTCTACTTTATGTTATACGGTAGGAGAGTGAGGATTTGACCTTAAGGCATATAGGTCTGATTCCCCAAAGTGAGACTCTGTAGCATGTTATTCATGGCTGATATTCGTACACTCAATGTTGCCAAAGCATTAAGTTCATGTATTCCAACAATATGTTGTTTAAGTTCTTTGAGGTATGAGTGGATCCATTATAGAAGTACTGGATCAGGTTAGCCGGGAAGCTGTGATGTTGACACTTCTTCACTAGTTTCTTTAACAGTTAGGTTGAAGGAATTGCAGATCCTAAAAAACAATTCTGGAAGCTATGATACATTTTGCTTGGTTCTAGTCCATTAAAAACAGTGTATTGAGTAGGTTCACTTGGCACTTGCACATTGTTTGGTTCTAAGCTGTGATATATATATATATCATATGTGCATGTACATGTATTGTGAGAGTAGGTGGTTATACTTTATGTATGAGGGAGTGCAATTCATTTTTTTATTTAACTAAAGATTAAGACAAAAGACATCTTTTTGTATTGTGCAACAACGATTAAAAAAATTTATTAATTATTTATTATTGCTGTTATATTTTTTTTTCCAAAAACTATCTAGCAAAATAATTTGATAAAAGAGCTTCGACCTTATCAACTGATAGTGAGAACAAAATTTGGATAAATACTAATACTTATGACAGGTATAAGGATAGAGATAGCAACAAACAACTCTTGTAATCCTGATCAAATGGATGGATAGAGTTCTCTTTATTGAAACAGATTCTCTTCCTAAGTTCTCTTTAAGATCGTATATCAACCATTTGAAACATGTCTTCAAGCTTGTACACCAATAATGAAGCAAATCAAGAAAGAATTGATAAAAAAAACTCAAGTTTCATTCACTTTATTTCAACTATAAAAAAGTCACTTTCCAATTAGTAGTAATAAGAATAGAAATAAGAATAGAAAGGTCTTTGGGACTTATCTTTATTGGTTCAGGGGTTCGGTTTTTTGATCTAGTGTGTAATATAGTAAAAGGGGTACGTTGTGATCTCTTGTGGATGTGTATAATAAAATGATGTAAAATTCACAAGAAAAGGATCTACTATACAAGTAGCAAGTAATAAGGAAAAGTCACTTTCCAATATTAGTAATAAAAATTCACAAGGCCTCATATCAATGAAGTTAGTATTCTTCACTTATAAACCCATGTCATTCCCTATATTAGCCGATGTGGGACTTTTATCATCCAACACCTCCCCTCAACAAAGTACGTTTCCCGTTTCCCCTCAATCGAGGTTTGACTCCTTTGGAATCTTAGCCATTTTTTACTAAGTTTAGGGCATGACTCAGATACTATATTAGACACGGCTTGTATGATATTGTCCTCTTATATATGTAAAGTAGTTAATTAAACACATGTAAATTATTAACAACTCTTTAATAAACTAAAATCAACTATATAAAAATCATTAACTCTTCTTCTTTTTCCTTTTATATTGAGCATGGTTTCCCCTTTAGGGCTTAAAAGGAATAAGTTAGAAACATTTCCTTCTTTTTCTTTTTATATTGAGCATGGGTTCCCCTTTAGGGCCGAAAAGGAATAAGTTGTCCACAGGTTTCCTTTGCATGGGTTCTCCTTTAGGGTCGAAATGGTATAAGTTGACCGCAATAAACGAAATAGGGAATAAATGAGAGAGATATGAAAGTTGTACAAGCTTAGTGGAAGTACGTATTTGAAGAATTCGGGTTGGTATGTAGGAGTAAGTATAGGAGTACATTAGGAAATTGAAACATTCGTAGGAAAAAGAACAATAATGATATACAAGCATGGTAAATAAATGTTTAAAAGAATCGATAGTAACTATCTATTTAAGATATAACATACTATCAATTTTGGTAGAACATTCATAAAAACGGTCCACATACTTGATTTTGGGTGGCCTATCAAGGATTTGTGTATGACACACGTTAGGGACAAATTGTGTTTGAATCTTCACTTTTGCAAACTGTACAAGATAAGTAAGTTGATGTCACTACAAGAAATATTGAGTACGATAGTTTTGAAAAACGTTATCATAGATTTTTTATAATGTTTTTTTTTATGTAGTGGTAGTGCATATTATTAAAATATGTTTAGGGCATATTATTAAAATATGTTTAATACAGTTAAAATATTATGCTATCTTTAATCCTATGCTATTATTACTTTATTATACAAAATACTACCACTTCCATTTACCATTGAAATTCCATAGAATAAACAAATAGTTTAAACTATATAAAATAAAGTATTCAACACTATTTACATTGATGTAGCTCTGGTAGAGCTAGAATATGATGATCCAAAACTTCGGAAGATCCAAAACTTCATATCCATCATTTTTTTTTATTCTAGAATACCTTCGTAAACTTCGGAAGATTCTATGAATGTTTTCGTTCAACTCTCTCCGATACTTGAAATCAGGACATTTTCAAAAACTAAGCCATAAGCTCTGGTACAGCTAGAGTATGATGATCTAAAACTTAGTGAGATCGTCAAAAAGAACATATCCATCATTTTTTTTTTATTTCTAGAAGACTGTAAAATTTGGAAGATTCTATAAATGTTTTCACTCTCTAATACCTAAAATCAGGATATTTTTGAAAATCAAGCCATAAGCTCTGGTAGAGCGAGAGTATGATGATCCAAAACTTGGTGAGATTGTCAAAAGAACATATCCATCATTTTTCTTTTTATTATGGAAGACCTTAGTAAAATTCAGAAGATTCTATGAGTTTATCTTGGTAAATACCAAATCAATTGAAATTACGTATATCTGAATCGCGATAATTCTTCAAAAATCGTGTATTCAAAACTAAAAATTTTCAAAGTTATGAATTTGATATATTGGAATCAATATCCAACCTGGAAAAAGCCTTTCCAAAGCCTTTTATTCTTTCAAATAATCTTTGAAATACTATTATTTGGTCCATTCATCTTTCAAATTACGAAGAAAAATAAATCTCTTTTATGGAGGAAGAGATTTTATACAAAAGAATAGAATAACAACTTCTAAAGTCACTCCTTGGTCCTGGGTAGTTTTTTACGTCAATAACCAAGTAGATAATGAATGTAAAGTCCCGCGACTGGTAAAAAAAGACGGGTACAAAACAGACGTACTGTGCTTCCTACATCTTACCACCTAGGCTATTTGCTCAGCTATCACATGCTCCAAATTCTTACAAACTCCTACCAATTCTACTGCGTTCATTTAATTTTTTTCTTGTTCTTCAGTAAAAACATGTGAAATGATTTGATTTTCTGAATTTTTTTAAAAAATTCAGATGTAGATATGGGAGACAAGAGATAGATAAATATCTCAATTGATTTTCAAGAGAGCTATTGACCAATCGATGCCCTTTTACATTGATAGAAGTCTTTTTTGAAAAACATAAACTAAGAGACAAGAGAAGTAAGAAAAGACCTAAAGAAACTAATAATTTACAAAGACAAAAACTGATAATTTACCTATGTGAGCGTTCGATGTGTGGCTGACAAGTTGTCATTCTTCGTTTTGTCTCTAATAAAGATGTCAGATTGTTGATAAAATTTTCTTCGAAATCTTTCGTATGACTAAGCACCCAAGCTTGCCAACGGACTTATTGCTCTTCCCGCTCTTCCCGCATCTTGCCACCTGGAACACAACGGACTTAGCAGGAAAGCACAAGCAACTCTAGAGGATATTAAGAATATCCAGCATCAAAACAATTATTCAAATAAGATTTTATCCACGATCGCTACTCAACTTGAGAGTATCGAGGGAAAAATCTCGAGGAAATTTGGTATTTAGCAGGAAAGCTCAAGTAGCTTTATACCAAAGATCGATGAGTCGATCTCAATACTCAGACCGGCAAATCTCGACATATTTATGAGAAGGGTTTCAAAAGAAGAGGTTGCAATGGCCAAGATAGAAGAAAAATTGGATAAGATTCTAAATCTTGAACCTCTATACAATCAAATTGAAAGGATCTCTAGAAGTCAAAATAATACCAGTAATAAAAAAAATTGGTATCCTCAACCGTCTTTCCTAGATATTCAATTCGAAGAAAAGACGCAATGAGATGATGATGGTTGCAGACGCAATGAGTAGTCAATTACGATGGTCTAGCAATCTATGAATAGAATATCGATGGATTGTCCAACTATCTAATAATGAATGTTGGTAATGAGATGATGATGGCTGCAGGCGCGTAAAATTACAGGGCCATAAATTCGACCATCAAATAGCTCAAGTCCTAGTAACTGGATTTATCGGGCAACTCAAAGACTGGTGAGACAAATATCTTGACGAATCAACTCGCCAACAGATATTAAACCGCTATATTATTAGGCCAACTGCTCAAATCATTAAAGAAGAAGGTCCATCAACCAGGACCGAGGTACAACACGAAAGGGTAAAGAGTGTTGTCAACACACTTGTCTATACCCTCATAGAATTCTTTGTAGACGACCCCTGAAATAACAGGAGAGGTCCACTAAAATACTCATGAACCTAAAATGGCCAATCTTAGGCGATTTTAGGTGGTACAAAGACATGTATTTCAGCGAAGTTCTCATTATAACATACAGTTCGGAATTCTGAAAGGAAAATTTTGTCAATGGACTACCAAAACACTTCTCAAGGAAGATCAAAGACGGTCTTAGGACAAAGTATAATGGAACAATTCCATGGCAAACTTTGTCATACGGATCCATAGCATCTTTCATCATAGAAGGACTCAGACTTTGCAACGAGTCAAAGATTCAAAACGAGCTCAATTCTTCAATATCAAACAAAAAAGAGCTTGGAAGATTTTGCGATCAGTATGGATACAAGGGGATAGAAGCTCCCTCGACCTTTAGAAGAAAGAAGGTCAAAACGTATCCAAAATCATATAAATCATACAGGCCTAGAGAAAAATATTGGAGTAAACCCTTGCAATCTCAAAAGCCGACGTATTTAAAGAAAAGGTAAACCCCTACAAGATCCCAAAGAAGTAAGAGGAAGCAAACTTGCTTTAAATGTCGGGAAGAAGGACATTATGTCAATAAGTGTCCGATCAGAAGAAAGATCAATGAGTTGGATATCGATCAAGAGCGGAAGAATCAGCTACTATGACTATTCTACATGAAGTGGTAGAGAAAATTCAAGATCAAGAAATTCAGCAAGCCATCAGAAGGGAAGAGAAAAATCCCTAACGACTCCAATCTTTAAGTATAGGTTGTCATGCTAGTATTTCCTTTCATACTTTTTCAATGTATTACTTCCACGTCTACCACTCAAATTAAGTATTTTCTAATAGAGCGAGAGTGTGATGATTCAAAAGTCATTGAGATCGTTAAAAGAACATATCCACCAAGATCCATTGAAATTCTCCGAAGACCTCCATAAAACCAGAAGATTTTATGAATTTATCTTAGTCGATACAAAATCAGTTGAAATTACTCGTACCTCGAATTTCGAGAATCCTTCAAAAATTGCGTATTCAAAACTAAAAACTTTTAAATTCATGAATCCGACATATTGGAATCAAGATCCATACACGGAATAAGGTTTTCAAAACAATAAAAATCAAATGAATCCAATAAATCAGATCTTCAAAACAATAAAAATCTACCATATCTAAGGGAGTGGAGGTTTGGTTATGTCAAATGGTAGGATAAATACACTTGTAACCGTGCAGATCTGAAGGCCATGAAGGTTTGGTTATCTGAAAACGTACCTTCAAGATTTAAGGTTTTTAACTTAAAATCTAGGTTACTTACTACGTTAGCCTAGATAACTTCAGAAGTTGATTTCCAAAAGCTTCTTCAAGAAGCCACATCTATCGATTCAACGTCATTTCCTTCTATCTTAGAAGAGGAAAAAAACACGATTTATGACTTTAATGATCCATTTTCAAATTCTCGTCACCTACAAGAGACTGAATAGTCGTTAAACTATTAAAAAAAAATTAAAAACATTAGTTTTGATTTTTTTGACTTTATTTTCTCTCTCTTTCTTTCATTTCATCTTTATTTCCGTTGTACTTTTTTTTAAGTTTAAATTCAAAAACATTCTATAACTCTATTAAATTTATAATATATTATGTTAACTTTATAGCAATTTGCAACACTACACTATAATTCACAACATTAATCTTATACTATAATAATAATATTTGATCACTTTATTATTTAAATATCATTTCAATAAAAATTTTATTGAAGTATTCAAACTAAATTCGGCTACTTCATTGTACAATAAATATATAACTACCCTTTACCATTGAAATTTTATCATCTATCCAAGTCTTTCAAATCAATTCCCCTAAAAAGAATCATCCATATTTGTGTTCTTAACGAACTAATATAATATCATGTAAAAGAAAAAACAACATATCAAAATGATGTGTGTTAGCACGTTTACCTGATGTAGGAGTCTTCACATTCCTCGTCCTATTGCGGCTTATTAATATTGAGGAAATTTTCCATGTCTATCTACAAAAAGGTTCCAATGGACTAATCCTACTCTATTTCATAACTTTCAGAGGATTTTAAACCGCATAGCGTCGTAAACAAACTTCCAAAACTATCACTGGAATTACAAGATTTTTGCCCTCATAATAAATTCAGCATTCATTTGAAGATGAGAGTTCAAAAGAGTAATAATAATTTATAGAACAAGAAAATATATGGTGTTGATGGTCTTGTGTCTTATTGGGGAAGGACAAAAAAAAAAAAAAAAAAAAATCGATCATGCAACTCAAC
>NW_019272053.1:908064-1000466 GCF_002738345.1 Cucurbita maxima
AAAAAAAAAAAAAAAAAAAAAAGTTCGATCATGCAACTCAACCACAAAACTGAACACTTCACTGAGAGATAGTGCATTTATAATTACAATACAAGTTATAGGTTGCATTGAAAAGTAAGATTCTTACTTCGACAAATAATATGGCACAATACATTACTTCGACCTCTTGTCCACTTACATCAATTAAAATAGATGATGATGCATTTAAATTTTCAAATCAAGTTATTATAATGTAGGAAGATATAAGTCCAAATGAAGTTTGGAATCGAAATCAAATAGAATAATACATGTCTTGAAAAAGTAACTAAGAACGTTAACATAAAGTCGGATATCCAAGTTCTAACTGTTATCTTGAAAATTATGAAGGATCAAAGTCTCTAAACTCGATAGATATAGAAACGTTATCTATGTTTGAAGATCAAAGCTATTATGGCGAAAAGGTCAACAATGTTATGGGTCACTATTAGAATCTACCTATCCTAAAGGACCTTAGAAATATTCAACGGCAGAACAATTTTTCAAGCAAATCCTCTTGAAAATGGCAAGCTAGTAGAAAAGATCAAAGTATCGTGTAAGGCTCCTACTCCAACCATGTCGATCTCAAATATTGTAATTCTAAGGGTTGACAAATCTACCCCTTGTTTAAACATATGGTATTGAACAATGTTAACGATTTAGATTAAAAGAAAAATGATTTACATCTTGAAAGAACCTTCTAACAATAATCAAGCTATCAATGTCATTCGTCAGGCTGGCCAGTAGTTTACGAGGTCTTAGGATATTCACAGACATTTTAAACTTTGCACCACGGACATGTAAGGCAAGATATTCAAACACAGGCAAAATACCCATCTGGTATCTTTACGATGTCTTAGAGTAAGTTTGGCTAGCAATAATAAACTATTAGTGTTTGTGACATATACTCAAGTACCATGTAGTTGTGAGGTGTGACCTTTAACTATTCTCAACTACTCGAAAACTGTAACTATTCTCAAGAAATGTTGCTATTTAGTGTTTTTAGTTTTATGACAATGTTGAACTATGTTAATATGTTATAACTTTTGCGGCTTGTTTTTTATTGATTTTTTTTATGTGAATAATTATAGATCAATTTGTGTTTGTTTTTGAACTTTTAATATATTTTATTAAAAATTGTATCCGAATAATTATAAATTGTGGATAAATAAAATTTTTAAAAAAATTGATAACTCAACAACCCAACTTGAAAATAGAGGGTTGGTGTAACGACCCAAAATTATCTACTTAATTTAAGGTCGCTACTATATACATATCCTAAATATTGAATGCGAAAGATTTCATTTAAATTCTATAAAACATATCTTTTATCTTAAAACACAGTCATGGACTTACATGTTTCGAAAACATCTTTAAAACGACATAACAAAAAACTAAATAAAATAAATAAGCGTTTAAGTTAAGAACATCCTATTCTAGCCTAAGTGTTAAGAATGAAAAATAAAAATAGAATTGGAATTGAAGGTGTGCGGTACGCTTCTAGTTCATCCCAGAGTGCTTTGAGCTTGGTGAAATATGTTGATAGTGTCATGGTTCTTTGTAACATCATTGCTATCGACTTTTGTATCTGAAAAATTGCTGGAGCATTCTTTTGTGAGAATTGATCGTGAAGATCAACTCACACTTGATGAGCTGTCTTGGCGTGAATAATGCCTTTAACCAAGATATTATCATACTGTTGCACTAATTCCAGAGTTCAAATTCGGTTGAATTTGCATTTTGAGAAGGTTCTTCAATTGTGTCATCAATGAAGCCAATTTACTCTCTAATGGTAATTTGCTCCATTTAATTTGATTGGAACAAGTGAATATCCTCATAATGATTAATATAACAAGAATGTGTTAAATCAACATCCACAATTTTGAACCTGAATTTGGCTGATTCCACCATAAAGGAGATTTTGATATTTAAGAACACCTAGATCGATGCTCTCATATTATGTTAAGAATGAGAAATAGAAATAGAATTGAGATCGAAGTATGATTTTCATTAATGTATATAAAGTTGAAATAGAATACAAACTATCCACTAATACCTAAAAATGAGGGAAAATATATAACTAACTAAATCTGCCAGATAAAATATACTATATATACGGTTAATTAAATCTAAGATAAACTATACTACTAACAACTACCAAAATATGTAAGATATACTCCATAACTAATTATTAAAATATTAGCAAAACAAACTGGTTGTCTTTCTAAAAAGTTCAATAAGAACTCAGTCTGCCTTTGTTATGATACATTGTGATGTTTGGGATCACATAAAAATCATACTCATTCTGGTTTGTGTTTTTTTGTCACTATTGTTGATGATTTTACTTGATGTACTTGAATTTTTCTAATGCAACATAAGTTAGAAGTACATCATTTGTTAATGAACTTTTTGAATTTTTCTAATGCAACATAAGTCAGAAGTACATCATTTGTTAATGAAGTTTGTTAAATTTGTTCAAACTCAATTTCATACTATTATCAAAATAGTTCGATCAGACAATGGGATTGAGTTTCTATCTTTGCAACCATTTTTTATTTCTTGTGGCATTGAATTTCAGCGCACTTGTGTCTACTCCACAACAAAATGGAGTCGTAGAACGTAAGCATCGTCATATCCTAAATGTAGCTAGGGCTCTTCTCTTTCAGTCACAGGTTCCTCTTAATTTTTGGGGAGAGTGCATTTTAACGGCTGTTTAGCTTATAAATAGAACGTCATCACCTTTGTTATCTAACAAGACACCCTTTGAAGCACTCTACAAACGACCACCTACATTTCATCATCTTAAAGTTTTTTATTGTAAATGTTATGCAACTATAGTACATCCTAAGCAAAAATTTGAACCTCGGGCAATTCCTTGTGTTTTCATAGGATATCCTTGTGGCTATAAAAGTTACAAGTTGTATGACATGCAATCTCACAAATTCTTTATCAACTGTGATGTTAAATTTTGTGAAGATGCTCCTTCGACTCCTATTATACCACTTCATGATCCACCTCCTATTCCTCCTTCATGATAAGAAAAGGAACCACTACAAGGGGAGTAAGATTCGGATTACCTTGTTGATCGAATATCTCAAGGCAAGAACATTGTTTGAGATTCGAATCACTCCACAAGCAAGATCGATCATGTCTAGCTTGAATGATTCTTGTTGATCAAATATCTCAAGGCAAGAACACTTCCATGAGATTCGAATCACTCCACAAGCAAGATTGATCATGTCGAGCTTGAATGATTCTACATGCAACCTAAACTACATAGAATTGCAAAGAAACTTAGCCATTGGCTAAAGAAGAGCACAAATGCTTCTTTTACTATATTTTTCAAGTCTACCTACAAATACATCATACATGGCTTTATATAGCCTCAAAAAATGAAACTATTAAAGGCATTACAAGAGTTGTAACCTTCATACTTTATGCCCATAATTAGCCATTATGTAAATGTAACCTAAGGTAAATAAAATGTCTTAAAATATAATAACTCTAAATTACTCTAAATTATAACCCACCCAAAATTTATAACAATCAAACTTCTTTCTTCTTCAATGTGGCATGAATTGAACACCTTTGGATAATTTTGACAACCTTTTCTTCACATCTTTATTGAAGTATATTGTATGATTGATGGCTTTTGGTTCATATCACTTCACCTACTACTTCATCGTCTCCTCCACCTTCTGTTCCTTCTCCAAATACACCCACTAATTCTAATCCTATCCCACCTGATACATCAGTTCCACTCTAACGTTTTACTCGTACTAAACAGCCTCCTTGGCATAAGGATTATGAGATGTCTTCTAGAGCCAATCATTTAACCTCTAGCTCTCAAGTCCTAGCATTGACACCAGGTATCCACTTCATCATTACCTTTCATTCTCTCGTTTTTCTCCTACTCAACGTGCTTTTCTTGCTCTTATTACATCCTAGACAGAACCTAAAACCTATGACGAGGCAGTTGGCGACCCGTTATGGCAGTAGGCTATGAATGATGAAATTGTAGCTTTGGAACGTAATCATACTTGGTCTCTCATTCCTCTACCACTTGGTCATATTGGTTGTCGTCGGGTGTACAAAATTAAATACAACTCTGATGGTTCTGTTGAACGTTATAAAGCTCGACCGGTAGCAAAGGGATACACTCAGGTTGAAGGTATTGATTACATAGAGACATTTTCTTCTACAGCGAAACTTACTACACTTCATTGCTTACTCACTGTTGTTGCTGCTCGAAAATGGTTCACCCATTAGTTGGATGTTCAAAATGTCTTTCCCCATGGTAATCTAGATGAGGAAGTCTATATGTCTTTACCACCAGGTCTTCACCGACAGGGGGAGAATACAGTATGTCGGCTCCATAAATCTCTTTATGGATTAAAACAGGCTTCTCACAATTGGTTCTCCATATTTTCTACCACTATACAAAATGCAGGCTACACTCAGTCCAAACCAGATTACTCTTTATTTACTAAGAGTAAAAGTACTTCTTTCACTGCAGTTCTAATCTGTGTTGATGATATTCTGTTGACAAGCAATGATCTCAAAGAAATTCAATATCTCAAGACTAGTTTACTCAAGAAATTCCTTATCAAAGATTTAGGGAATTTGAAATATTTTCTAGGCATTGAATTTTCTCGGTCTAGAAAATGAATTTTTATGTCTCAAAGGAAGTATGCTCTAGATATCCTTCAAGACACAGTTCTTATAGGAGCACGTCCAGAAAAATTTCCTATGGACCAAAATCTGAAACTTTCTTTAACTGAAGGAGAGAAGTTGATTGGATAACGGTTGATTGGCAAATTAATATATTTGACCGTTACTAGGCCTGACATAGTTTATTCAGTTCGTATGCTTAGTCAATTTATGCATGAACCAAGAAAACCACATTGGGAAGTAGCTCTTCGAGTTCTGAGATACATCAAAGGTACTCCTGGTCAAGGACTCCTACTACCATAGATTACAAGCATATTGCGATTCTGACTGGGGTGGTTGTCGAACTTCCAGATGGTCTATTTCTGGGTTCTGCATTTTCCTCGGAAATTCAATTATTTCTTGGAAGTCTAAAAAGCAGACTAATGTGTCCAGATCATCAGCAGAAGCCGAGTATCGAGCTATGACAAATACTTGTTTAGTAGTTAACTTGGTTAAGATACATTCTTTTAAGACTTGAATGTTCCACTATCCGAACCAGCATTATTATATTGTGATAATCAAGCAGCATTGCATAAAACAGTCAATCTAGTTTTTCACGAACGTACGAAACACATTGAAATAGATTGTCATATAGTTCGAGAAAAGTTACAAGCTGGAATCATCAAACCGTTTTATGTCTCGACGAAAATGTAATTGGCAAATGTTTTCATTAAAGCTTTGGGAAGACATCAGTTTGATTTTTTGAAGAACAAGTTGGGTGTGATTGACATACACTCTCCAACTTGAAGGGAAGTATTAAGATACGATATTTGGAAAATATATTTTAATAATTAGTTATTAAATATATCTTAGATATTTTGGAAGTTGTTAGTAGTATATTTTATCCTAGATGATTAGCATTATATTTTATCTTATTTACAAGATTTAATTAGTTATATATTTTCCCTCGTTATAGGTATTAGTTGATAGTTTGTATCCTATTTAAACATTGTAAACATTAATGAAATCATACTTTTCGATCTCAATTCTATTTTTATTTCTCATTCTTAACACTAAGTCTAAGAAAATAAATACCACTATTCTATGCATGTGTCATGGTCTCGAATTGCGATGTTGTCGTCAGCCATACAATAATGTCTTGCATTAACCTGAAAAAATGTAGTATCACATGGCTTGAGTATTTAAAGAAATACTCAGTAAGTGGCCTCACTATTGAGGTTAAATGCAAGAACATGTGAATGAAATGACGGGACTTATCCTTTCAATCTATTTTCCTACGGTGTTGTTCTAACGGGTAATTTGGACGTGTACCATATACTCTACACACAACCCATACGTGCGAGCATGGGCTCACCAGTCAGTTCGCATATCGCTGGGCCACTTTCCTTGTCGGGCTAGCATACTCTGGGAGCTCCTTAGGTCGGACACCCATTAGAACTAGTAACCGTCATGACAGCGCTATGCAAAACGAAACGATCGTTGTCCTGCCATTAAATGTACGCGTCTATACCCTCGTGATTGAATAGGGGTATCCCCAAAATGCATGAGCACACATAATGCATGCGGTCCCTAATATTTCTACTTTTATCATTAATGAATATAACACCACTATTATTTTTCATGCTTAACATGTCATTTCTCATTTTTCACTCTACATTTCATACATAATCCTAACGGGGTTACATTTCATTTCATTTATCGTGATATCATGTCATTCCTAACATGTTGTATACATACAATTTAGAAAACATAACATAATGCTCCATGCTTTTAACATGTCATTTTATAACGTGCAATTCATACAACAATTACTTTAATGGACATACAAAATAATCTAAACATAACATCACATCACAATATATCGTTGTTGGGTTTTATGTCCTAAAACTCATAGTTTGTAAACAAAAACATATTCTATTTCCAATCAACTTATTATTGTTGTTTATTCAGTAAAAATTGTTATTGAATAAAGTGAACTTTACGATCATTAATCTAAATCCAATAAACTAAGAAGACTCTGACTATAGTATGATTACTTGAACTATATGTAAAGACATAAGAGTTGATCAAATTCAAGTATATAGTCAAAATGATCTATAATATAAGGATAAGGCTGAGTACCTTATTCTGGGGACACTATGGATGCGGCTCACTTTTGTATATGATATAAACAATGTGATCACTAAAATTGTACATGTGGAGACATGTGAGTGGGGGCATCCTATGCAATGAGTATTGCATAAGATCGGACCATGAAGAAAATCACTCTCACTTTATAATGTCGTTTACTGTTGAGACTGATTTTCTTTTCATTCGATGACCTAGGTTAACTCGATCTTAATTCTGAGCTAACCATGAACTCCTGCTTATTCGGAATTATCCTTAGATTTGCATGGGTGAGAGTGACTCAAGTTCGCCGAGTCAATAGGCCTCCAATTTCAAGGGTAAGACACTGGGTAAATGGTTGGGGACGTGGGGTGCAAGATGGAACTCACTCCTACCCACTTTTAAGGATAGAAGAGAGGTAGTTCCCTTAAGTACTGACTCTAGGTTTTGAATAAGGGGCCTCACCCTTTCATTGGCCTAAGAGGGATCCGGTTTACTAGTTGGACCACAAACCAATTGTTCATTAGAGGATCAGTGAGACATAAGGAACAAGAAGTAACTTCAGGGGTAAAATGGTAAATTGACCCAGCTCTAGTTACGAACAACCTGTGAAGGATCGACTTACTAATCATGGTTATATCAAATGGACAAAAATATATCTATAGTGAGGGGAGTGCAACTACTAGGCTATAGTGGAATGTCCTAGTAGTTAACGAATGTTGGTTAACAAGGTTAATGAGTTTAACTGGTTAATCTTGGATCGTTGGAGCCCATGATTTATAGGTTCATTAGGTCCCTCTGCTAGCTCATATCGAACTAAACCATAGAACAGTGTGACGAGTGAGTTCGAAGTGTTCGAATTCAAATTAGGGAGAATGCACTACATATATACGATATATTTAATCGCATTTTTGTTTTATTTTACGAATTAAACAAAAAGAGAGAATCTGAGATATTTAAATAAGATTTAAATATCTTAATTAAATATATGACGGAATTAATTGGGATTGACATTTAAATTAATATTAAATATTAATTAAATAGTTTAATTAATCATTTAATATTACTTTAATTTGAAATTAATAATTCAAATGGATGGTCGAATCAAAATGAAGAAAGTCAAAATGTTGACTTCATTTAATGAAAAAATCCATGTTAGTGGAATTTTGAGGTGTCAAAATCTGTTTTAACCAAACTTGCATGCTTGCCAAATAAATCCCACAAATTTGAGTGTCAAAATTTGGTTAACTCAAGCATGCATGCTTGCCACATAATCCCGAACATTTGAGTGGAATTTTGAGTGTCAAAATTTGGTGATCTCAAATTTGCATGAACATGCAAACATGACTCTATAAATAGAGTGATCATAATACATAAAATGGGTTCTTGTTGGTGAAAAACCTTGAGAAAAACCTCTCACAAACAATCTCTTCATATATACAAAATCTCTCCCAAGTTTAGTCACTCACCGGATTCCACAATTTCTTTCTAATGCCGAAGGATAGTAGAGAAAACACTAGTGGTAATTCGAAACCGGTTCGTGAGGAAAAAGGAATTTGAATTACAAAAGGTTAGTATTCAAACTCATTAAGTTTTAATACTTATGAACATGCTAGTTATTTACTATAATTGATGTTCTAAAAGTGCCTAACATCCAAATTGATTCCACAATCCCGTTCTAATGCCGGAGGATAGTGGAGAAGACACTAGTGGTAGTTCGAAACCAGTTCGTGAGGAAAAAGGAATTTGAACTACAAAACGTTAGTATTCAAACTTATTAAGTTTTAATACTCATGAACATGCTAGATATTTACTATAATTGATGTTCTAAAAGTGCCTAATATCCAAATTGCTTCCGCATGTGTTATATTAACATCTTCAATCGTATCATAAACATGTCATATCATAAACATTTTGTGGTCATATGGCTCCTTAACTTGTCATAGCTTTAACGTTTTTATACCTATCACAGTCATATCGTTACGTGAACGTACCTTAGTCATATCATCACAGGAACGTATCCTAATGCTATCGTTCTATTAATCTATCACAATCTCATCCCTTTCTACCCATATTCTAACCATATTCTTTCATCATCTCTCCTATCCATAGCACTTCAATATGTAACCTAATCTTAATGTTTCATGAATGTATCTTACTCCTATTGTTACATTTCATTTTGTGCACCCTTCTCGTATCCTATCTCAAACATATCCTTAACACATCGTACCATAATTATTATCATACAATTCACATATTATAACATAACATAAACATAATATAAGCATATTGATTCATAGATAATTCACACATATCAGTATATATGACACGTACTTATATGTGTGACAATATCAAATATAACCATGCCGATAGTAAGGCCACTTATCTGGTTAGCTTAAGTTGTTGTCACGAATATATCTTAATGAAAGTTTGATTTTGTTCTTTGAAATCTAAGTTAACCTATGTGAGCTCATGACATCCGTTTCAAGTTTGAACCCTATAAAATTATTTCTCTAATTTACATTGGTTCATTCTTAAAAGTCTTGAAATGTTATATCTTTATAATTATATTTTTATTCTGCTTGTATTTACTTTTCTCTCTATATTTAGTTTATGGTTTTTAATTTCTCAATCTTCATTTTTTTTTTAATATGTATTTACTCTTGCCTTTTAATTTTGTTATCATGTATTCTAAATTTCGAGTGAAACCTTATTTCCAAATCTTTCCTTATCTTAGTGTTTCCTGTTCACAAATTTTCTTGGTCATTTTATTTTTAATCTATTCATTTGACTACCGATATAAATTTAATTTAATATCACTAATCTAACATAATTTACTAGAATTCGTATAAATGATTGACATTTAGTTTCTAACTCAGAACTAAACTGTAATAATTGAATGAAGATATAACTATAATTGGTTGTGATTTGTAAAAAAAAATAAAAAAATGAAGATTTAATATAGATCAGATCTAGTAAATCTCCCGCGAATCTCAATTAGGTAAAGGTCATTCCCATCTTTTTCCCTGATAATTGTTGTTTTTGAGTGAATCTCAATTGGGTAAAGATCATTCTCATTTTTTCTCAAATAAATCTGACAATTGTTGAGGGAAGGGATAAGAGGTCAGTGGGGGAGGAGTGAGAAAAATGTTGTTTCTTTTTTTTATTATTTATTTATTATTATTATTATTTTAACTATTTTTTATAATTATTTTTATTTATTTATTTATTTATTTTGGGATATTACATTTGGATTGGGTGTGAAAATTAATCATATACCCCTAATTTTTATTAATAAAAATGAGGTGAAAAAAATGATTAAAAAATTTTGGGCAGAAAATGATTTTTTTTTCAATTAAAAGAAATGTGGTCCCCACCACCAAGGAAACATAACTGATAAGAATCCGGACACGAGGGAATGACGGGCGACGTCCTCAACAAAATTTTAATTAATTAATTCGAAAATTCTAATTCCACTTTTTGACGGTTAGAAAAAAAAAAAAAAAAAAGTTAATAAATAAAAACTTTCCCCAGGGGAGGGTAATATGGTAATTGCACCGAAGTGAAATTAAGTGCAGGACACGTGGTTCACATGCAATGCATAGACTTTGTAAAAATTTTGTAACGTTTTTTTTATCCTTGGGAATTGGAAACTTGGAAAATGCCAAATTACCTAATATATTATTTATTAAGATTTTATCAAATTATTTAAAGAAAAAAACAAAATTATAATTAAAATTTTAAAATATAGCCAAGGTTTAGAAAACAAATAATAAAATAATAAATAAATAAAATTAGAGAGCAACTTATTTTATTTATTAACCTTTTGAGTTTCGAACTAGAAATTTTTTCACTATTGTCATGATTTTCATCGTGCTACTTGTAGGTAACAAAGGAGAGTGCTCACTACCATCAGGTACACACACAATAAAACACGAGACAAAATAAATATGGGTGATCTCACAACTGCTCGTTCGCACACTCCGTCGAACGCTAGAGTTCAATTTACAATATAGTCAATTTGATTGAATTACACTATTTTGATCAAGTTCAATTGGACCAACTTGATTTCGTTCGGTTTTCAAGGCTAGCGAACTTGATAATCCTCGTTTCTAAGCTAGAATTTTAATAATTAAGGCTGATTTAGGATATTTGAGCTTGAGCACGAGATGGTTGATCAATGTTTGCAAGTTGGATAGAAGCACAAGTTAGTTGTTCTATCTCGAGTATTAATTATAATTCTTTTGATTTACTGTATATATTCGTTGGGTGTGCATATCTAAACCTAAAAAAATAGCTATACAAATGAAATTGTGATCGCATTTCCCAGGTAACACCAAACACCGAGTAATTCTATTTTAATTTTGAATTAATTTTAAAATATTAATTAATTTATAATTCTATTTGAAATAATAATTTATAATTTATAATTTTGTTTTTGAAGGGATAAAGATGAAATAATATAATAATAATTATAGCCTTCTAAGGAAGGTAATAATAGTATTTTACGATTTTACCCCTCAGAACAATCCCGTCTCTCGCTTTCGCAGGTAGTCTTTTAAACGTCCTTTTAGTGTTGACCTGTGTCTCTATATATATATACTCAATATTTTAAGGCTTTAAGCTTTACTGATGAAATCATTCCAAATTCTCTGAATCAGACGTTGAAAAGGGAAGGTGTTGAATTGTTGGGCAGAGGGATTAATCCTCCCCCTTTGTTTCCGGCGGAGGAGGAGGGGCCGGAGATAATCTAGCCGTTGTTTTTCTTCTCCATTCAACGCGAAGCAAGAAATTTTTATTCCTTTTCTCTGTCTTTTCTCCCCTATTTGACGCTGTTTCTGCTTGGATTGCTGGGAAAAATCGAGACGAAAAAGTGGCTGGAAGTTTCTGAAGGTTGGATTAGGGTGGGGCCTCATTGATCGCGAGGCCTGTTCTCGGTATCCCAACGCTATCTCGGGAATTTACGAGCACGAGATCTCTAAAATCGATACTCGTAGGACATCCATTTTCTTTGTCGGATTAATGCTCTGTTTTTCTGCCGTTTTAATCCAGGGATTTCTGTTCTGTTCCTGTTCTCTGTCTTCTTTTTGTTAGCTTCTTCGTTTTCTCCTCTATTACCGTATTGTAAATGCTCTGCCTGTTTGCCTCTCCTTTTTGTTCTTATGTGTTGCTGTTGCGTTTGTTTTCTGCCTGATTATAGCTCGTTTGTAGTTGTGAGGAAGAAATGTTTATGCTCGTTTGATAAAAATTTGCTTATTCTTTAAGAAAAAACAAGCTTATGTTATCAAATGTGTTCTTGATTAATGATTTTAAGAATGTTTTGTGCAGAAGTTTTCATACTAACAATTGATGTCTGCCAATGGAGAAATATTGTCTTTGGCTCAATTTCTTGATTTTGAAGGAATGATATTTTCCTTCTTTCTTTTCAGTGGTTGAAGGAGTGAGATGCATGGATTCTACAATTAAGTTAACATTGCTTCTGATATTCTTCAGAATAGGTTGGAGCCTTAGAATTTAGTCTTTTGTAAGATCATGTTTTCTTGACATTCCTTCGTTGATGAACTGAGTTCTTTCCTTTATATGGCAGCATGTGCTTCAACTGTTGAGAAAAATTTTGAACAGTGTGAAAGGGCTGTCAAAAACTGGGCCTTATCTTCTCTCCAGCAAGGTATCAATGAAGATCAACATACTCTAAAAGATTTACTGTTTTTTCTCCATGTTCCGAGAACAGGAGGGCGATCATACCACCATTGGTAACTTCCAAATCACAAAGTTTTCTGTATATTGACCTCCCATGTATCAGTTTTAGTGTTTATTTGGTTCGCTTTATGGATGCAGTTTCTTGAATAAGTTGTACCCAACCTCTCAGGAGTGTCCCCGTTCTTACGATAAGCTACGTTTTGATCCCAGGTATAATTTTCTTTTTCCAAAGTGGTCATCTGTCTTTAGTTTTCAAAATTTTTCATATGTTAAAAAAGTAGGTAATAAAACAAGGAAAGTTAGATGAAAGTAGACTTTATAAGTGAAAATTTCGAACACCAAAAACCAAATGGTCATCAAACGGGGCTAAACTTTTTGATTCGGAGTAACTGATTATTTAACTAATTTTGTGCGTCGGTATGGTATTTGAATTTGAATTGCAGCAAGGCCAAGTGCAGATTGCTAGCTACTCATGATGATTATAGTATCATGGAAAAACTACCCACAGAGAAAACTTCGGTGGTGACAATTGTTAGGGATCCAGTTGACCGGGTTCTTAGTTCATATGAATTTGCTGTTGAGGTTGCAGCTAGATTTTTGGTACATCCTGACCTAGCTTCTGTGGCTAAAATTTCCGAAAAAATGCTTAAAAAGGCAAATGGAGTGAGCACATTGGATATCTGGCCGTGGAAGTATTTGGTTCCATGGATAATGGGAGACCTATTTGCTCGAGTATGTGTCCTGTTGGCTGATCTTGTGCATTTCATGATGATTTTTTTTGAAAGTGGAGAAAAATAGACTTATCTAGTGAACATCTATGTCTTAGGATTATTATCCAGTGATCTTAATTGTGTTTAAATGGATGCTGGTTCCTTGGTAATTCGGTGAGGCCGCGCCATAACTGCTGCCCCCTTCTTTCCTTATTTTTTCTGTAGCCTGTTTCTTGTATTACCCTGTTTGTTTCATGGTGTATTGTTGAAATGTGTAGACAAATTGTGCAAATAATTTTTTTTCGCATATTTACTGACTACATTCTTATCAAGAAAACATTACTATCTACCAAATGTTTATGAACAGAGAGACACAAGAAGACGGAAGGGTTCAAGTGAAGCTAAGAGGGACAGTCCATATGACATGGAGGACATTCTTATGCCACTACATGAGTTTATTGATGAACCCATTGTTCATGATATTGTTCATAATGGGGCTACTTTCCAGGTAAGTCTGAATTAATGTCAAAATTAAGAAATTCTAAATTAATATGAGATTGTCGCACTCGAGAAAAATGACACTAGGATAGTGACAAATTTTCCTAGTGTTCGAATGGTGGGATTTTTACGGTTGAAAGCTAGAGTTGTTGCTAGAGGATTCACCCAATCCTATGGGGTTTGACTACGAGGAAACTTTAATTTGTTAGCTGAACTCCATCTGCAACCAATCTTGATTAGAGTCAGCAACAATTAAACATAAAAAATGCCCTCTTAAATGGCGATTTAGAAGAAGAGGTATATATGGATATTCTCCGTGGATGTAAAGAAAATATTGACCGAGAAAGGTATGCAAACTTAAGAAGTTCCTCTATGGACTAAAACAATCTCCTTGTGCATGGTTTGGTAGGTTCGCAATTTTTGTTATCATCCTTGGATATTCTCAGTGCCAATCAGATCATACTTTGTTCGTAAAGGGAGATCAGAATCGCAAATTGCTCTCTTAATAGTATATGTTGGTGGTGTCACCCTTTAATCATAATTACAGACTTTGAAGGATCACTTGGCTTGAGAATTCGAGGTCAAGGATCTCAAATATTTTGTAGGTATAGAGGTTGCTCGGTCTCCTAAAGGCATAGTTATACCTTAGAGAAAATATGTGCTAGATCTTCTCAAACAAACTGACATGATTGAATGCAAACCAACAGAGTCTACAATGGATTCACATACGAAACTTGCACTCAATTATGGAAGTGCACCGGTTGGCAGGGGTAGATATCAATGCCTTGTAGGACGTCTTGCTTTTGAGAAGTGTTTCATCTAATTTTCTCGAACCGATCTAACCAAAGATTTTCTTATCTCAATATTTGTATGAATATGATTTAGGAAATTTTCATTGTTGGTTGTTCTCTACGCGGGGATATTTGTTTGTTTGTCATATGTCATCTCCATTATGGTTTCACGTAAACATTATGTGGTTTATAAGATAAAACAGTGATATGAACCAACATTCTCTGCAATTTTCTAAAGAACAATTTTGGTGTTTTCAATCTACTCTAAATTCAATGGACCCGGAAAGTTGGCCAGTTAGTTTAGTTGAGTTTCTGATACCCAATAAGCTCTGTCTTGTTGGGGGCTTCAAGTTAACATATATTTTTTGCGATGCACTTTCTCGTTCTTTTCAAAATTTTCAGATAGCGGGATTGACAAATAACTCCTACCTAGCTGAATCCCACGAGATCCGGCATTGTGTACAGGAACATAAGAGTCTTGGTCAACACGTGCTAGATGTGGCGAAGGTAACAAGAGAAGGTGTCTTAAATTGGATACATGGACAATTATTTTTCTGATACTTTGCCTCCTTATGGTTGCAATTATGGTAGATGCTTGTAAATCTTGCAGAAGAGGTTGGGTGCTATGTTATATGTTGGTCTAACTGCGGAACATAAGGAATCTGCGACTATGTTTGCAAATGTAGTTGGTGCACAGGTGATTTCACAGCTAAGAAACGCCAAAGTTAGCATGGACACTTCAGCTGCCAATCAATCAGGTTTATGATTTCTATTACCAGTCGTCATGATTTCTATTTTGATGATGTATAGTGGTTCGACTAACTTCCCTTTTTGATTTACAGATAATAGCAGCTCTTCACCTTTGGATTCTGAGCTTGAGAGCAATGTTGACCAGGCAAGCTCCTCTCATTGTTTATGACTAATCATTTTGCTAATCCAGGATCTCTAATAATCCTGTTTGTCATTACAGAATAATGGTACCATCAACAAAAAGACCGCTATGCAAGATGAAGGTGAAGCACGAACGGAAAATGTAAGTCACCTCAGAAAATTGTATATCTGCAGTTCGTATGTTGCCTAATGTATATTTCTTGAGACATGCCAGATGACTGTTGCAGAACTTATTGAAGTTTATGAAGGGTGCATTTCAAGTCTACTGAAGACCCAATCACGTCGTCGATTCGCTTCTTTAAAGGAGATTTCTCCTGCAAATTTCTCAAAAGAGGTATGATTGAATACTTGATTGGGTTTTTATTTGCCAAAAATATTTATTCTGGCTAGAAATAGAACTTGGTGGATCCTTAAACAAAAAGCTTTGCTGATCCATTTATTTGGCTGATTCTTTTGTTCCTCAATACTATCTTGCAGGCACGGCGCCATATTTCTGATGCGGTTCTGCTGCAGATCAAAACACAAAATTTCCTGGATTTGGAGCTTTTTAAGTACGCTCAGAAAATCTTTACAATGAGACGTGTGCAACCGATGGGGAATCTTGATATGAATGTACTCCTCTTCGATTCCTTTTTCTAAATTTGTGCAAGTAATTCTTAATATCCATTTAGATTTCTCTTCCAACCAATACTCGAGTTTGACAACTGCTACGGTCTCGCACAATATCATGTGTTCTTACTAAAATGCAATAAATTTTCAGGATGAATCAGAAAGCAAATTCGATCAACCACGTGCCTTCAAGCTATGGAAAATTGTTTCAATACTAATGCTTTTTATCCTACTCCTTGTTTTCTTCCTATTTGCGACTGCTTGGGGAAGATCATCAAAAGTTAAGGTATGACTGTCAATCTTTGAAGTGGGAAAGTGAGTTTTTGCATCTCAGCATCTATTTGGTTTTGGGAAATCAGTTTGTTTATGTATTTTCAAAATTTTAAGTTCTGTGCATGTGATGAAACATTCGATTCATGTCGGGGTTAGATTGTTTGTTGTGCTTCCTTTGAATAGCTCATGATATTGAGTTCGAAAACGATATTGTTTGATGTATTATTGTGCTATTAGATGTCTCATTGATCATAGTATTGATTTTGAGAGATTCATACATAAGAATTATGCCATTGTGCATGTAAGCCTTGTTTAAGTTATCTACCGATGGTGTGACATAATGCTTAGTGTCATCATATTCGTAGGTGAAAGGATTTACAAAGGCGACAGGAAAGAATCATCGACGGTTTGTCGAAAGTAAGAGTTTACTTGAATAATGAAAATTTATTTGTACACCCTTCAATTTATTCGATGTAAACTGGAACTAGAGATGGTATATGATGCTAATGTTATCTTAATTGGTTTAGTTTCACAGTTTTATATTGATTTCGTTTTTCGTTTTCGATGTAAACTGGAACTAAAGATGACCATTTCTCGTGTGAGTTCCATCTGCTCCTTGTTTGGATTCTCGACTTCCTCATACCCTTTTGGTTCCTAAGAGATGGGACTATACTTGTGAATAACATCTGTCTTGTACTATGGAATGAGGTCGGTTTTGTTCGAGAAACCTTCCTTAAACAGTAAGCTTTATTGAGGGCGTGTTCAGTCTTTGGTTTCAGATGGAATGGAACACTCTTCTTGAGGGTGTTCAGGTGGGACATCTATCGTGTGAGGTCGTGGAGTGGTGCTTGACTTACTCTTCCTTTTTCTCTTCTTCAAGATAAAGGGGGGCTTGTGAGATGATTCCACGTCGATTGGAGAGAGAAATGAGTATTAGCGAGGACGCTAGGCCTCATAGGGGTGGATTGTGAGATCCCACATCAATTGAAAATGGAATGTTTCAATCTCTTTCTATCAAACATGTTCTAAAAATTTTGAGTAATCTGAAAGAAAAAGTCGAAAGAGGATAATATCTGTTAACGGTGGCCTTGGGTTTTGTTGTTACACGACTCGTCTTCTTTTCTTTTCAGCCTTGTTCTGGAACTCAACTTCTGGTTTCACGATTGTTTCCTTACTATGGAAATAGTGTTTTCCCCTTGTAGTGAGAAAATCTCATTGAGGGTTTTTTATCTCAGATTTGGACCTTTATGATTTCCTTGAAACTTGGCATTGCTTATTTCATCATCTTTAAACTCACGTGAAAGGCTTAACCGAACCTGCAACAGGATTAACCTCTATCCCTTTTGTTTCCTCAATTCTTTTCTTACGAGACGAACTTCACACACAATATGTCGACTTAAATGATCAGTTTAAACTTAATAAGTGTTAGAAAGATTGTTTAGGTAGAAAGTGAAGATATCCAAAGTTTGAATCTCTTACGCGTACGGTTCAAATAAATATAAATATAAAAATAAAAAGGAATTATTGTTTTAATGTAATCCTTATGGAATTCAAGTATCAAAATACTGAATCCAATCATGATTCTCAATCAATGGGTTTGGGTTAGATACAATTTCTTTTGACTTTGAAATTTTGAGTTTATAACTTTTATTATAATAATGATTAGAAGATTCAGGTCCAAGAACAACAATAATTTAAGAAATACTTATTTTGAATGAGATTATTTTTTTCGAAATTTATTTCAACTTTGGTGAGAATCAAGAATCGAGGTTTTTTTAAAAAGATATGAATTATGAAGGAAAAAAAAGTTTTTTTTTTTTTTTTTTTGTTGGTGCTTTCCCTTCCATACGAAGTCCGTTTGATTATTTCAACTTCAATTTTGACATTAAACATAATATGATATGAATTAAGACTAATCAATAAAAACTTTAGCATTTGGAGTATCAAGCGGGTAGGAAATAGGAGTGGGTGAAGACATGCACACCTGTCATATATAACTAGAAAATTGCATGTTTAGGGCATTGGATGGAGTTGAAATGTTATGCTCTCAGTGATTGATTAAGTCATCTCCGTGCACATATATTTGAAAATGAGACATGTATTCGAAGTAATTGATTGTGTTATCTCCATGTTTGAGCATGCATGTATTAAGAATAAGAACTCTACTCTAGGTGATCGATAGAGTTATTTCCCTGTATGAGCATGCATGTGTATAATGAGTTAAGAATAGGGTGTTTGAGGTCCCTATGTCAGGACGTTTCTAGTAGATCGAGCACCTAAGACCATGAACAGTGATCAAAAGTCTAGATCCTAGTGCTAACAAAATCAAGATGAGACTATGAGATTAAAATCGCCTAAATTCCCTAATAACCTAGTTAGCCTCTACAACACTCCAGAGATGACTAAGAAAACTTACTAGGCCTACTAGTAGTGTGAACGACATCATCAGAGCCTCAAACCTACTAGCAAAGGAGCACTGAGAGTTGAACGATCTTAAAGAAGGGTCATCCGGGGCATCAATCATATGTGTAGGAATGGTGGTTTAAATTTGTATCACATACCTTGGTTCCCGTTTTGTAATAAACTTTGAAACAACAATCAACTTGTAATTTTTTTTTGAATTTGTCTTTTTAATACTATGTTTTTTAAAAAAAATATGCAAAATTTTATCGTATTTTTCGTGTCAATCCACGTTATGGTCCCTAATTTAAAGTCTAAAAAAATTAGGTAGTGATAACCGTGCAAGAAAAATATTTTGGGTTGTTGTTTCGTTATTAGAGAAGCTTAGAACCAATAATTCATTACTCGGGACTTTTTTAATCTAATATTCCATTTAACAAAAATAAACAAAAATATCTTAGAGACATGGTTTTGCAAATGCAAATTATGTATATGACCCATGTTGAGATCCGAACGAGAATGTGTATGGTTATGATCAATGACTCAATATATTTGCACAGGTCGAGACTTAAAGAGGAGCTTATTAAGTAAAGGGTCGAAGGCAACTTTACTATGGAAAGTACTACTCTACCACCGAAGGGCAACAAGGATAGAGTTTGCATGGCTTTTTTTTTTGTTTAGTCTTCTAAAAGCTACAAGGATTTATATGTATATGTGTATGTATATGTGTATGTATATGTATATGTGTATGTATATGTATATGTGTATGTATATGTATATGTGTGTATATACACACATAATTCACACATATATATATATGAAGAAAGTAGTATTGTTCATAACAATCTGTATTTTTTAAAAATATAAAATTACGAACAGTTTTGCAATTAATTCCCAAACCAGTACCTTATTGATCGGCCATCGCCGCGCCGAACGTTCTTGGTCGCAAATTCAAGGATTTCAATCCTTCGCTCACGCCAGATTCCCAGAGACATCAACATAGATTTGATTTTCGCATGAGGCTTCTTGAGATTCTCGATTAGATTGAGATTCTTTACAGTGTCCGAGAAGGAGAGGTTCAGAGACCGACGGCATCGCTGATTCCGCCCGAAGCGGAGACGATGCGATTGGGTGAAAGATGATGAATTGAGGCATCGTCGTCGTGGAGAAATGAGTGTGAGCCATGCGACGGTTCATCCGGTCGAGGATCCCCCTACAACCGACGGCGAGGATGCGCCAAGGGTCAGGATGAAGGACATGGAAGGAATGCCTGGCACTCGCGGAGGACTCGCCTTGCGGTTCTCTCAGTTTATGTTTGCGGCAGCAGCTCTGGTTGTCATGGCTACTACCAGCGATTTCCCTTCCGTTCCTGCCTTTTGGTAAATCTCAATTTCCCTAAATTGAACCCTTCCCTCTGGATTTTGAATTTGTTTTATCGGTTTCTAGACTTTTCTTCTATATCTGTTGAATGAAAGGCTATTTGTTCTATCTGTAGCCTTTGGATCTACGATTGGTTGGTTTGCATCTTTTCGGGTCTACGGCAGAGAGAGTACTTCGAAGTAATTCGACTTGCTTTGGGAATTAGATTTAGTGTTGCAGTGAATTAGATTCATTTACTTTGTTTTAATTGACATTTTTACTTGGCTACGAAATTATGGTCGAACTTTCAGATAAGCTAAGGCCGAACTTTGCCAACGAGCAAGCGTTCTGTAACATGCATCGGTTGGTTGTTGTTGGTTCAATACGCTGAACATCCAATCGATGTCTATTAAAATTTAATGGCGAACTCAAGCGGAAGCTTTAGTATAGAAGCACTGTTAGGGATTACGACTCTCCACAATGTTATGATATTGTCCACTTTGAGCACAAGCTCTCATGGCTTTGCTTTGGGCTTCCCCAAAATGCCTCATACCAATGGAGATATATTCCTTATTTATAAACCTATGATCATCCTCTAAATAGCCAATGTGGGACTCCCTCCCAACAATCCTCCCCCCAAACAAAGTACACTATAGAGCCCTCAAACAGCCTTCCCTTAATTGAGCTCGATTCCTTTCTTTGGAGTCTTCGAACAAAGTACACCCTTTGTTTGACACTTGAGTCACATTTTTTACTACACCTTCGAGGCTCACAACTTCTTTGTTCGACATTTGAGGATCCTATTGACATGGCTAAGTTAAAGGCATGACTCTGGTACCATGTTAAGAATCACGACTCTCTACAATGGGATAATATTGTCCAGTTTAACACAAACTCTCATGACTTTGCTTTAGGCTTCCCCAAAAAGTCTCATACCAATGGAGATGTATTTCTTACTTATAACCCATGATCATCCTCAAATTAGCCAATGTAAACCCATGATCATCTTCTAAATTAGCCGATGTGGGACTCCCTCCCAACAATCCTCAACAAGCCCTTAGAGGACATAGTTGATATTCTTGTGAACTTTCTCTTCACCAACCATCAGTAATCATAGACCTGGATTAATTGGTTATGATGTGTGTCGTTGGAGCATTTACTGTTCCTATTTTTGGAGGTTGTGAGAAAGAACATAGGAATTATGAATTCCTGGACATATAAAGAATGTTGATAACTTGTTCTGATTGTTATTATGCATTATCGAGGTAATAGTCATTTCTAATGTGGCTGGTTCCAGGATCATTGGCAACAAATTAAGATTTATCTTTTTATCATTTATTTCATGTTTGAGTTCTTAGCACGTGTATCTAAATCTTATCCCGAGTCATTATGTGTTGCTGTTCCTTGAAACAATCAACCTTCTGCTATTTCAGCTATCTTGTTGCAGCAGCTGGTTTGCAAAGTTTGTGGAGCCTCTTGTTAGCCTCCATTGACATATATGCTCTGTTAGTGAGAAGATCACTACGGAATTGCAGGATAGTCAGCTTATTCACTATTGGTGATGGGGTATGTTTCTATTAAAAGGATCGAAGACTTTGATTTACGCATACTTTTCATCCATAGATTCACTCTTATGATCTTGAATACTCTGGATGCTGATTGCTGGATTGCTAGTTAGTTCCAGTCCATCTTTCTTGGACTGGAATAGTGGAAATAATGCGTTTTAATATACTAACTTTAATCCTGATGGTATTTCTCATAGGATTGTTACTAATCAATGAACTACTTGGTATGGTTAGAGAAAATCGATGCTGTTACTTTTATTTGAATTCTCTGTTTTAGTATGCAACGTGGTTTACTGTGATGAAATTCCCATTTGGTATTTGGATGCTGAGAGGAGTTTTGGACCCTTGTTAGGTTTAATGTTTCTCCTTAAGTTTCAATGGTTAAGGAGGCTTGTAATTGTTTCTTCGGTCTTATTTTGGTAAATTAATATTTTGCTTTTTTCCTTAATTCAACCATAAAAATGAAATAATAATTCCATTGTTGTATGCAGTCATCTCATATGATGACATTGAATACTCGGAGATCCCCTTAGAACTCCCATAATTTCTGCAACCATTCTCTTAGGACTAATAATCGATGCTGTACTCCTGACTTATTATCTGGAATTTTACTAGTCTAGCAGCTGACACTTGAATGTTTTCTCTTGCAGATCACATCTACTCTCACGTTTGCTGCGGCTTGTTCTTCTGCAGGCATTACAATCCTTATAGACAATGATCTAGATAGCTGCAGAGAGAACCACTGTGTACAGTTGGAAATCGCAACGGCAATGGCATTCATTAGTTGGTTTATTGCATTGCCTTCTTTCTTCATGAACTTCTGGTCTCTTGCATCCCGGTGAATTGGCTATGAAAAAGAAATATAGAAACTTGTAAGAGTATGATTTACCCTACTTGTAACAAGTGGGTATAATTTGCAACTGAGGGGATGAAATGGCTGATTTGATCTGGATTTTCGTTTAACACCATAATTATTGGAACACAGTCTGATGGTAATCGTATACAAACTGTTAAAACATTGTAAATTCGATGCAAGTTAGTTCCAGAAATGCAACATTTTCCATTCTTGTCACAACAAAAGAATTTGACATCATCAGAAATTTTCTCTGCCGGATACATCCTTATAATTCAAACCTGCGGCTGATGTATAGATAAGATGTTACAAAATTGTAGAACCCCCCATCCTATTTTCTTGGACTGTTACATAATTTTCAACAAGTGTACAGGGAAAAGAATCATAGGAACGACCAGTTGACGAAGGAGAAAGCAAGACAGTGCACGGTGGACTCGTCTTCTGCAAGAACCTTCCATGCAATGGCTTGTTCAAAGGAAGCATGGCGCCCCATTGTCGATATGCAAATTCCAGCAGGTATGTAAGCAAAGCCCTGGTCATAAACAAATAAAATTCAGTTAGTTTGCATTGTTATATCGCAAATCGACCTTGTAATAGCTAATCATCTCAAGTTTTCTTTATTTATGCAGTATAGTCACAACCAAGCATGGCTGACAATGAACTGAATGGGAGAATATATATAGTAGGTAACCTGGTGCATTAAATTGGAAAAATCAGCAGAGAAGGCCTTATGGGCCGAGTCGCCGAGAATCTTATCCAAAGTGATGTCTTGCAACGCAACCAAGGTCGTCTCCAACATGTCGAGGCCTGCTTGGTTTGCAAACATGAACACTGGGGGCAGTGACTGCAGCCATTCAACGCATTGCTTAGGAGACAACCACATAACATGGTTAAAAATGTTCTTTTTCTTTTTCTTTTTTGTTTCTTACCTTGAGGGAACAACAGAGAATTGCATCCTGATGATTCCATAGGTGTTTCAACACTGAGTCACCACCATCCACACTGTCTGATAGCACCAATTCTGTTCCAGTATGGCATCTGTGTGACAGAAGGAGATAGACACTCAATTTTCTATTTTGACGGTTTATTACATTGAATTCGAAGTATAATTTTCTTTTATAGGTTGGGAAAGAGAGAACCTGTAGCTATAGCAGATCCATCGAGCCAGGGTAAGAGCTTCTGGACAAGCAGATGATAGCCTTCGTTCCGATGGCAAGCTTAATCCAGAGGGAGACATGGCAACTGCAACCCTCTGCACAGCTGAAACGACACTCCGAACGTACTGCCTTGCCATCGCCGCAACATCATCCTGTAGGTTGCTACCAAACGAGAACTGGAAGGCAATAGTCAAAACTGATCTGAAGTTAGATGTTGATGCAGCAGCAGCATCTTGTGAAGCAGATGAACCAACTTCAAGATTGGAAGTGAGATCCATAGTGCTATTCAAGTTCTTCCATGTATGTTTTGAGTCACCCTGGATGATTCAACCAAACAAAAGCATGTTGGTTAAAAGTTCACTCATGTGAAAGACATATCGAGTCAATTACAATGTTTTTTGCAAGGAAAATGTCCTCGTAAGACATATAATCGACCAAGAGATCGAGAGTTTGAATCTTTCATTCTTATATGTTTAGATTATAGGAACCGTTGAACTCAACTGTTTCAGAATGTAGAGGGATGATCCTAAAACCAGAAGGCAGCAATACAGCATCATCAGGAAACATCTCATTGATTGGAGCAAACACAAGTTCGGAACACGCTCCAACTGCATTCTCATCGATTCCAGTACACATCTGCCCAACACGAGAAATGAAGAGAGATAATAATAAATTCATCCAACCACAACAAAATATCATTTGATTGCCCAGCTGATAGAGGGGACTGTAACGACCCAAGTCCACCATAAGAAAATATTGTTCTCTTTGAGCTTTCTCTTTCGGGCTTCACCTCAAAGCTTGCTAGTGAAAGATTTCCACATCCTTATAAATAATGCTTTGTTCTCCTCCCCAACCAATGTGGGATCTCACAATCCACCCCATTCAGAGCCCAGCGTCCTTGCTGGCACACCGCCTCGTGTACACCCCCTTCGGGACTTAGCCTCCTCATTGGCACATCACCCAATGTCTAGCTTTGATACCATTTATAACGACCCAAACCCACTGCAAGCAGATATAGTCCTCTTTGAACTTTCCCTTTCGATTTTCTCCTCAAAGTTTTTAAAACATATCAGCTAGGGAGAGGTTTTCACACCCTTATAAAGACTCAAAGTTTTTAAAACATGTCAGGTAAGGGAGAGGTTTTCACATCCTTATAAAGAATGTTTCGTTCTCCTCCCCAACCAATAGAGGGATCTCACAAGGGTGATGATATCAATGCAAAGGAGAAAGACAATACCTGCAATAGATGAACATCCCGGGACATAAAAGTATCTTCTTGAGCAAGAGGGTGGCTCTCAAGCCTTACAACTTCAAGCAACTGGATGAACAAAGACAAACATCATAATTATCCTAATATATTCAAACTAAATTGTTTAATTTGTATATAAATACCTCTTCTTGTTCGATTGTATGGCCGAGCGGCATGATGATTTGGCTCCCTGTAAACCTGGTCGGTCTCATGCCCGGGTATACATACGAACCAGTTTTCAACGACGCAGCGGAATACGCATCAACATTGAAATCAGCCCACTCCGATCGATGTTCCCTCAAGAAACGAATTAAAGCAATTGGAGGAACATTCTGAAAGGAAAACCATAATCAACAATCTAATTAGCTGAAATCATAACAAGATATCCACTGAAGTTTCATCGACCTCAGAAATAATTATGAACATTACTTGTATAAGCATGGAAGCCTTTGCACAAAGAACACCCGCATGGAATGCAAGAGAGTTGACAGGATCATACGATGTATTTACATTCTTGCTTGAATTTATGGCAAGACTCACATCTTCAGCTCCATCATAGTTCATCAAAGACCATCCATCATCATTAAATCCATTAACAGCCTCATTAAATCCTCTACATTAAGGTAACAAAGTTCAAATATCGTTAAAAGCTACGGGGAAGATCGATAAGACGTGTTCATCGTGTAAAAATTTACAGACCTACCTGCTTAATCTTTGGCTAAACGTTCGAAGAACGGCCGGTTGTCTGCCTAAACTGTATACTACTTCACCACTTGTTTCTTGAGCCACTTGCCTGACGTAGAGAAAAGCCTAAATGTCGAACACGATGATGAGAAGACGAAAACCAAACAATACAGAAACATATCTGAATTTACTCACTGCTATAGTCATTTTCTGAGCGACGGCCTTTGACGATTCGTAAAGTGGTCTCACGACCTCTGGCACGCTCCAAGGCTATTGAATTTATACAATCATTTAGAAATGTGCCTCCTGAAATAGTATTTACAAGTGAAAACTGAAAAGACAAACCTCGAGATTTAGGTGATCTACAATGTGGATGATTGAACCTCCGCCATCACAAGGACGAATCAAATAACCACTGGGAAGCATTTCAGCTCGCACGAACTGAGCAGCAGAAGCTGAATTAGGCCCCGCGCCTGACCCAGACAGCGATCTCTCACAAACCTGTAGAAAAAAAGAAGTTAGCATACACAATGTTAAAATATAATGAACATTGCAGAGTCGGAGGCGCTTTTACCGCAAGATTTCCATTTTCCAAAGTTTTCGTGTATCTTAGAGTCCAAAAATCTCGTGCAGGTGCTAGCGTAGTCGGAGCGTAAACCTAAAGTAATTCAACCATCATTAGTTCCCTCTCAAAATGTCATTAACTACTGAACAGCAAAACTGTAATAGATGTCCATATCAAAGTTCACCTGCGTATAAACAAGTTCGATCGTCCCACCATTACCAGTGGGAAACATTGTAAAGACTTCAACGCTCCGGCAATTACGAAACCAAGATGGGCGATCTTTAAGGATCTCGTCAATCTGCAGAAGTCATTATGATAGTGAACAACAAATAAAAGTTCACCCCATTTACGACCATAATATACATGTTGCTAGATCAATAGTATGAGCATTCTTGCCTTCATGGGCTCTAAACTGACAAGACCACAGGCACGAGCCGCTACTCCACTGCAACTCTGTGAAACGGCGAAGATTCCCACCGAATCCGGACCAGGCTGGACGATACAAACCCAGATTAGAATTCATATTAAGCAAAGGATGAGCTAACGAAGGAATGAATTTAGAACCTTCATCCCAGGCAACTGGACCCAATCGATAGCAGTTCCTGTAGCCTTTGACAGGAAGGCTGCCAAAATCTCCTCTGCAATAGACAGGAGTCTGCCATGATTGTTATAGATTAGATAAACTAAAATCAACCTTAAAGGTTGTTAAACGACGAAATAGCATAAGAACATGTCTCTAAAATTACCCAGCAGGGCTACTAGCATCTCTAAGTGAATGCTGAGGGGTAGTAGCCACTGTGTCACAGCTTGCATCAGTAACTGGTGCTGCTGGTGCCTGCAAAACAATTGAACTCCTAAAACACAATGATTCACAAAAACACCGATCAAAGTGAATCAAAACAATGATCAAACAGAAATACATACGTTAGCAGTTTGCAAATGTTGTCGCATAGACCCATTCTCACAAATGAGCTGAGACACATGTTTCTGTAACCTATCGTTCTCCTCCATCAACAGCTTGTTCATGGCCGTCAATTTACTATTCAATGACTGTAAACGAGAAGCCTCTTTCCTCTGTTTCTCTCTACACCTACAAACCAGCCAAACCCCATAAGAAATTCCATCATCCCAAACAAATAATACCCTCAATCAATCATTTCAAAACAAGAACCAAAAGAAGAAAAAAAAAAACCCCATCAAAGTTCTTATACCTGCGGTTCTGGAACCAGACTTTGATCTGCTTTGGCTCGATGTTAGCCAAAATGGGGCAATCACGAACTAGCTGCTGCCGCCGCAAAGAGCTCGGTTTAGGACATTCCGCATAAACTCGCTCAAGAGCTTCCACTTGCTCCGTCGTGTAACGGACATACTTCCCGGTGCTATCAAGGTGGCCATCGATACCCCCATCGCCACTCTCTCTGTGATGGGCCGTAGCCATAGCCATGGCCATTTCCCCAAATCCCCAAACTCTCAACACAAACAAAGTCTCTTGGTAAACTCCGCCAGGTAGGAAATCAAAAGACCTTAAAGAAGCAGAGTTCAAAAAACGTAAATCAAACCGATAGTGAAGAAAAAAAAAAAACCCAACAAAATCTGTCGTTTGAATTTTCAAGGTTCGAAAATGGGTTTCACGTAACTTTTTGGGGTGGTTCCAAAATTTCCCAGAAAGTTCCAAAAGTTAAAACTCAGATTTCTCGCTACTTTTAGAACGAACCCCAATATTCCCCTCTTCTTGCCTCCCACTTTATCCCCAAATCCCTCAAATTCAAACCCCCACTGAGATTACCCAAAAACCCACTTCGTATTCCCAAAAATGTATAAATCTCAACCTAAGTTTTCCACTACAACTTCACGGAGCCAAATAACCCCACCAGTTCTGCAGCGAAATCAAACAGACCCATCAAACATTAAAGGACAAAAGAGCAACAGAGACCCTCTTCAGCTGATTCATAAATAGATGGAAAAAGAAAAATAGAGAGAGAAAGGATCCAGTTCTTCAAGGGCGTAAAATGGGTTTCGTTTTAATTTATTTTTTGTTGAGTTTCGTCGCTGTCGATGGTGTTTGTTTGAAATGACATGATAGACAGGTAGCTCTTAGGCCCCTCCGTCAATCTGTCTTTCAATTCTTTTGACAGAAGAATGACAAAAATCTTTTCCTGTAATATTCTTCTCTTTTTTATTTTATTTTATTTTGTTTTTTTTCTTTGTTCTTCTTATTCAAAGATCATTTCTGGTTTTTGATCTTTGACCCTCTGCAATAGAACAGCCAAATTTCCAGATTTCTCAAGTGGTGGGCAAAATTTTCAATTCATTGCGTACGTCGTCCAATTTATTGGTCAAAATAATAATAATAATAATAATAATTCATTGATACCATTTTTCTCATTTATTGTTAGTCTTGTTTGATCTGTACTTCATAATTGACTTTAATTCTTAGGGTGGGTCATAATTGGTTTGGCTTATGCTATAATTTTTTTTAAGTTTTTGAAGTGGTTGAGCACAACCACATATGTTCCAACTATTATTGTGACCCGCTTTTCGAAACTTCGAATCATAGATTGCCAGGCATACTCCATAATAAAAATGGGCAAAAATGTTTTTTCAATTTTATAAAACAAGGAAGATAAAAAATTGAAGTCAAATACTATGGTAAATTCAGACATAAAAAGTATTTAAAGGTATGAAAATCACATTTGTGAAGTCATGTCAAAACAACGGCACAGTTTAGCACGCTCCCACCAACAACATTCGCTCAATCTGTAAATAAAGAATAGAAAGAATGAGTATAGAAATACTCAATAAGGTCCTACTCGTAATTTTTTTATTGAAACTTATTATATTCAATGTTCTTGAAGTGATGTGCTCAGTCAAGGTCCTAAAGTTGGCCAATTCCATAGCTCGAGTGCATTTCAAGCCCTCTTAGGTTCATATACCCTACTTACTCATATTTCTAAGGGTGTAAGTATTGGGGTGTATTCAAATTTCGAGGTGCACTTAGTCTCTTGTTTCCTACTTTCCAAGGTCGATCAAGACATCATGCTTCTTGTGCATAAGTTGGAAACAAGGTATGGAGGAGTAGTCACCCACGATAGTAACCCCTCAATCTACCTATGACTTCATACGTGTCTTCTACTAAGTGATAGCTGGAAGCTACCTTAATGGCACTTGACAATGCTCCTTATTACTATATCATTCCCGGGCAAAACAATGCAAAGTTGGCTCCAACTAGGCACAACTTGAAATCCCTCCGTAGTACCCTAAAACATGTCACGAGCCCTAAATGGATGATATCCCACTCCTAAATTCTAAGTAGGCCCTCACCAATCGAAGGGAGTTCACGATCAACAGTTGCGCCTCAATTGCCCTTACATAGACCTAATTGACCCATGTTGCATAACAGACCTTAAATGTGGCTCAAGGATCGAAAAAAAGATAAAACATAGGCTAAGGCTTACTAACAAGCCATACATATCCCCTAGGGCACATAACATCTAGTCCATAAGTCAATTTTAAAACGAGTATGTTAGGGAAAAGTTTACACACCATTATAAAGAATATTTCATTCCCCTTCCCAACGGATGTGGGATCTCACAATCTATCCTCCTTATGGGCCCAACATCCTCGCTGGCACACCGTCCAGTGATTGGCTCTGATACAATTTGTAACAACTCAAGTTCACTGCGAACAAATATCGCTTTGACATGTTACTATCGTCATCAGTCTCATGATTTTTAAAATGCGTCTATTAGGGAGGAATTATGAAGAACCAATTGAAACGTGTTGGAATTGAAGACATTAATGAGAAAAAGGTACATTCCTAAGCATTATTTTTGAGTACTCAAGCAAAAACTCTATGCTCTGCCATAGAGTATACATTGAAGGTGTTGAAAATATTGAAGGTGTTAATATAACACATGCGAAAGCAATTTGGATCTTACGCACTTTCAGAACATCAATTATAGTAAATAACTAAAATGTTCATAAGTATTAAAACTTAATGAGTTTGAATACTAACCTTTTGCAGTTCAAATTCCTTTTTCCTCATGAACCGGTTTCGAACTACCACTAGTGTCTTCTCCACTATCCTCTGGCATTAGAATGTGATTGTGGAATCCGGTCTATGACTAAATTTAGGAGGGATTTTGTATATATGAAGAGATTGTTTGTGAGAGGTTTTTCTCAAGGTTTTTCACCAACAAGAACCCCTTTCATGTATTATGATCCCTCTATTTATAGAGTCATGTTTGCATGTTTATGCAAATTTGAGATCACCAAATTTTGACACTCAAAATTCTACTCAAATGTTTGGGATTATGTGGCAAGCATGCATGTTTGAGTTAACCAAATTTTGACACTCAAAATTCCACTCAAACTTGTGGGGTTTATTTGGCAAGCATGCAAGTTTGGTTAAACCAAATTTTGACACCTCAAAATTCCACAAACATGGATTTTTCCATTAAATGAAGTCAACATTTTGACTTTCTTCATTTTGATTCACCAATCCATTTGAATTATTAATTTCAAATTAAAGTAATATTAAATGATTAATTAAACTATTTAATTAATATTTAATATTAATTCAAATGTCAATCCCAATTAATTCCGACACATATTTGATTAAGATATTTAAATCTTATTTAAATATCTCAGATTCTCTCTTTTTGTTTAATTCGTAACTAAAACAAAAATGAGGTTAAATATATCGTATATATGTAGCGCATTCTCCCTAATTTGAATTCGAACACTTCGAACTCACTCGTCACACTGTTCTATGGTTTAGTCTGTTATGAGCTACCAAAGGGACCTAATGGACCTATAGATCATGGGCTCCAACGATCCAAGATTAACCGGTTAAACTCATTAACCTTGTTAACCAACATTCGTTAACTACTAGGACATTCCACTATAGCCTAGTAGTTGCACTCCCCTCACTATAGATATATTTCTATCCATTTGATATAACCATGATTAGTAAGTCGATCCTTCACAGGTTGTTCGTAACTAGAGCTGGGTCAATTTACTGTTTTACCCCTAAAGTTACTTCTTGTTCCTTATGTCTCACTGATTCTCTAATGAACAATTGGTTTGTGGTCCAACTAGTAAACTGAATCCCTCTCAGGCCAATGAGAGGACGAGGCCCCTTGTTCAAGACCTGAAGTCATCACTTAAGGGAACTACCTCTCTTCTATCCCTAAAAGTGGGTAGGAGTGTATTCCATCTTGCACCCCACGTCCCCAGCCATTTACCCAGTCTTACCCCTGATATGGGAAGCCTATTGGGTCGACGAACTTGAGCTACTCTCACCCATGCAAATCTAAGGATAATTCCGAATAAACAGGAGTTCATGGTTAGCTTAGGATTAAGATCGAGTTACCTAGGTCATCGAATGAAAAGAAAATCAGTCTCAACAGCAAACGACATTATAAAGTGAGAGTGATTTTCTTCATGGTCCGATCTTATGTAATACTCATTGCATAGGATGCCCCCACTCACATGTCTCCACATGTACAATTTAGTGATCACATTGTTTATATCATATACAAAAGTGGGCCGCATCCATAGTGTCCCCAGAATAAGGTACCAGCCTTATCCTTATATTATAAATCATTTTAACTATATACTTGAACTTGATCAACTCTTATGTCTCTACATATAGTTCAAGTAATCATACTATAGCCAGAGTGTTCTTAGTTTATTGGATTTAGATTAATGATCGTAAAGTTCACTTTATTCAATAACAATCTTTACTGAATAAACAACAATAATAACTTTATTGAAAATAGAATATGTTTTTTGTTTACAAAGTATGAGTTTTAGGACATAAAACCCAACAAACTCCCACTTGGATTAAAACTCTAGTGGGGTTTTATAACGTTGAGTAGAGAGAAAGACATAAATCCAATAAACTAGGCATCACATACTCATGCCTTTTCTCCTACTTGCTCTAGATTACATAACTCGTAATCCTAGACTCACTAGGTGCCCTTCAAACACTTTAGCCGTGAGGGGCTTTGTAAATGGATCAACAATGTTGTGCTCTGAAGCTATCTGTGTGACGATCACATCTACTCGTTGCACAATCTCCCTTATGAGATGATATTTGCGCTCAATATGTTTGCTTCGCTTATGGCTTCTTGGTTCTTTTGAATTTGCAACTGCTCCACTGTTATCACAATAAAGAGTGATGGGAAAATGTATATTTGGAACGACTTCCAAATCAGTTAAGAACTTCCTAAGCCATACAGATTCTTTCGCTGCTTCACAAGCATCAACATACTCAACATCCATGGTGGAATCAGCAATGCAACCTTGATTTATGTTTCTCCATATTATTGCTCCTCCGTTTAGAGTGAAGACAGATCCTGATGTCGATTTCCTCGAATCTACATCGGTTTGAAAATCTGAGTCAGTGTACCCTGTAAGGATCAGATCCTTAGCACCGTACATTACGTACATTAGCACATAGTTCCTCTTTCTCCTAAGATACTTGAGGATATTTTTAACGACAGTCCAATGAGCACGTCCCGGATTGGACTGATATCTGCTGACAATTTCCACAGCATAGCATATGTCGGGTCGGGAACATAGCATGACATACACCAGACTACCGACCGCTGATGCATAGGGAATGTGTCTCATATTCTCAGAGGTGTCTTAGGACTTTGTTCCTTCGACAAATGAACTCCATGCATGAAAGGTGATAATCCTTTCTTGGAGTCCTGCATCTTATATCGAATCAACATTTTGTCGATGTACAATGCCTGAGACAATGCTAGTGTTTTGTTCTTAAGATTCCGAACAATTTGGATTCCAAGAACAAACTAAGCCTCTCCCAAATCTTTCATTTGAAATTGTGTCGCTAGCCAATGCTTAATGTCACTCAGAAATCCCACATCATTTCCAATAAGTAAGATATCGTCAACGTACAACACCAGGAAAGCTACTGTAGAGTATCCTTTTATAAACACAAGGTTCGTCAACATTCTGTTTAAAACCATAAGATTTGATCGCAGTATCAAACTTTATAATCCAGGATCGAGATGCTTGCTTCAACCCATAAATGGATCTTTTAAGCTTGCAAACCCTTTGCTCGTGATCCTGTTCAATGAACCCCTCTAGTTGAGCCATATAGATACTCTCTTCAAGATTTCCGTTTAGAAAGGCTGTCTTAACATCCATTTGCCAAATTTCATAATCATAAAATGTGGCAATAGACAAGAGTATTCTAATCGATTTAAGCATAGCAACAGGAGATAAGGTTTCTTCATAGTCCACCCCCACTCTTTGGGTATAACCCTTTGCTACTAGTCGAGCTTTAAAGGTCTGTACCTTATCGGTTTGGTCTCGTTTCTTCTTATAGATCAATTTGCAACCAATAGGTTTTACCCCATCTGGTTGATCTACAAGTTCCCAGACTAAATTGAAGTACATTGATTCCATTTCAAGATTCACGGCTTTAATCCACTGATCTCTATCTTCATAATTCATTGCTTGTTTATAGGTCAATGGATCCTCAATGCCATCATCAGGTATGATGACTTGAGTTTCTGCCAAACCCAGTAACGATCGGGTTGAGTTATAACCCTCCCGCTACATCGAGGCATTCTCAACTCTTGAGAAGGATGTGATTGACCAAAAGTGTCAGCTCCATCAACAACTCTTGTTGTTTTACCAGTAACTTCTATAGAAATCTCACTTAATACTAGTTTCCTGCGAGGTTGATGATTTCTTACGTGGTCTTCCTCTAAGAATGCAGCGTTTGTTGATACAAACACTTTATTTTCTTGAGGGTCATAAAACAAACCACCTTTCGTCTCTTTGGGGTATCCTACGAATAGACATAATTTTGAACGACGTTCTAATTTCTTAGGGTTTTGCAACAACACATGTGTTGAACATCCCCAAATTCTGAAGTGACGTAAACTACTTTTACGCCCTTTCCATAACTCATAAGGTGTTTCTGAAACACTCTTAGTAGGAACCATGTTCAAAATGTATGTAGCAGTCTCCACTGCATATCCCCAAAATGGATCGGGTAATTGAGCGAAACTCATCATAGACCGAACCATGTCTAACAAAGTTTCTCCTTTCTGATACACCATTTTGTTGAGGCATACCCGGGGCTGAGAGTTGAGACCTTATTCCATGTTCTATCATATAGTCCTGAAATCTTAAGTCCATGTACTCTCCTCTTCGATCTGATCGAAATGTTTTAATAGTTTTACCTAATAGATTCTCAACCTCAGTCTTATACTCTGAATTTTTCAAGAGCTTCGAACTTGTGACACATTAGGTAAAGATAGTTATACCTTGAATAATCATCAATAAAACTGATGAAATATTCATACCCTCCTCGTGCTTTGACATTCATTGGACCATAGAGATCTGTATGCACGAGTTCTAAGGTTTCTTTGGCTCAATAACCTTTTTCGGAAAACGATCGTTTAGTCATTTTACCCTCAAGACAAGACTCGCATGGAGGTAAAGAGTTGTCTTCTAACTCATTTAGAAGTCCTTTTTTAACCAATATCTCAATCCTATTGAGATTAATGTAGTCTAGTCTTAAGTGCCAAAGATAGGTATTAGGAGAAATCTTTTGTCGTTTATTTTGAGTTTCAGCTGTTTTAAACATCTCGGTATTTAAAATGGCTTTTGTTTCGCTCGGTTTTAACACATATAAGTTGTTTTCTAGTTTTGCAGAACAAATATGAATACCTCTTTTGCAAATGAACACTTCATTGATTTCAAAAGATATTTTGTACAATTGTTCTAATAAACCAGAGATAGATATTAGATTTCTTTTCATTTCAGGAACAAAAAGTACATTATCTAATATAACGAATCTATCTCCAAAAAACAACTTTAAATTTCCTACTGATCTTGCTGAGACAACCTCTCCTGTTCCAACCCTGAATGTTATCTCACTGTCCGCAAGTATTCTCCAGGAGCTAGTTTCCTGGTAAAAAGAACAAATATGATTAGTCTCCCCTGAATCTAGTATCCAAGTTGAGTTGTCATACTCTACTAAACATATTTCTACAACGAGTAAATCATATTTACCTTGTTGTGTCTCTTCGGCTTTCTTTTCTGCAAGGTATTTTGGGCAGTTTCTCTTCCAGTGCCCGTTTTTGTTGCAATAGAAACATTTTCCTTTATCTGCTTTTTGAACATTGTTGTTGTGGTTAGTACGAATCTTATTTTTCCCTTTACCCTTCTTCTTCATCAAAACACTTTTAGAAGTTGAAGGTCCAGACTTATTTTTGGAGAACGATCCTCGTAGTAATTTATTGGAGATAGCAACATTTGCTTCTCCTATTTGTCCCTTGTTCGTTAAGAGGGATTGATAAGTCTGTAGCTCATTGAGAAGAGCAGTCAAGTTATATTCTATTTTGTTCATTACCACATTTGTGCGGAACTAGAAGAAGCTCTTCGAAAGAGAAAGCATGATAAAACTGACTTGATTCTTCTCATCAATGACAACTTCATTTTCTTCTGCCAATTGAAATGGACCATCATGTCCAGGACATGTTCTCTAACTGAGGTCCCTTCTTTCATACGGCAGTTGTAAATGTATTTTATGGCTTCATGTCTAAGGGAGAAGGACAGTTGTCCAAACATCCCTTTTAGAGATTCCATAATCTCTTTAGCAGTACCCATAACATTGTGTTTCTTAGCCAAAACATTAGATATGCTGGCTAGAATGTACACTCAGGCTTTGTCATTTGCCTTTATCCATCTGTCATACGCATCCCGAACTGTTCGGTTTGCATTTGAGCTGGGGTTTGGAGGACATTCCTCAGTTAAAACAAACCTTAAATCATCAATTACCAGTATTGTGTTTAGGTTTGATTTCGCCGTTTAATTTCTCAGAAGTGAGTAATTGTACTATTGAGTTTGTCATGCTGTGATATAAAGAAAATTCTATTAGTGATTTGACTTAATCCTGTTTAATCCAATTGGTTTTAGCAAATGTAATAATGTACCCAAAAATTATTAATTTACAATGATACTTTAGTGAGTTAGAGCAACTGCTACCGAGGGGCAGTCCATCACTCATACACTAAACCAAGACATTCTTGACTTTAAACACTAATCCCAGAATAACTCTTGTTCCTATAGTGTTTTTAGTTATCGCTGTTTTGGTCAAGAATATACTAACTCTTAGTAATTCTTCGTAAGTGTGACCCACCATTTTCAGACCTCAAAGATCGGTCCCAACAATGCTATCGAATGAAAAAGCCAAAGTTGGGAACGAACCTAAGAAATCCTATCAATTTCTAGAGTTTGCGTTGTTTCAACTCCCATGTTACGACCCTCCGAATTGGTAGTTGCTCTAGGGCAACATGCAGGTGGAACATGAGAATCTCACGGTGCAACCTAGTGGTGGAGACCATAGGAGGTGTTGATATACTTCCTTCTCCCACTTACTATAAATACTTTCTCTATTCACCTTGTTATTGACTCATGCAAATACCTTCCGAATGGAGAACACTCCCAGGGCGACACAAGACCGAGCATCAATCTCACGGTGTGAATTTTCTAGAGAGCGTAAAAGGAAAACGATGTATCTCATATATCTTTTTCCTCCCACTAAGTATTTTAGACAATTAGATATATTTATTACTTAATTATATTCCGGCTAATTAAATATAACTTAAGTCTAGGTGATTTTTCTAAAAATTATATCACTTAAGCATGCTCATAAAACTGGGCTAACTAAGCTCAAGTATTGGTCCGATCTCCAAGTAGTAGGTGTTCCATAAACCGTCAACTTAAGTACCTCCAGCCTTAGACAAGATCGTGCCAGGTGAGCTTTCTCGTAACCGCAATTTTGTAAGACATCGACCTATTTTAACTATTAAAATTGATCGTGCTCGGTTCTTAACCCTGATCGTGCTCGTAACCGCAATTTTGTAAGACAACGCAATTTTGTGAGCATGTACTTTTCTTTATTATAGAGTTTAACGTCTATCTCGTTTTATGACATTGAAAATAACCTATAACATGCATCTAACATGCTTTATATAACAATTATATAATCATTCATTCCATGCAATAATATAACAATTTATATCTATCACTCATGGAACCCTAAACATGCATACTATACATTATAACACTTCTAATATACTTGGAATGCATGAAACATGCTTAGCCTATAGTGGGATTTTAAATCTATATAACATACTTTATGCATATATATTTTCTATTTAATTAAAACATACATTCATAATGCATAATTAATTAAACACGCTAAATTGGATTGGTTTTGATATTTTAAAACAAGCAATTAACTAAATTATTACATTAATAATTAAAAATAACTTGAACCGCTCCTGAGGATCACGAACTGGGCGAACCAACCCTTAGAAACGTTGAACCGGATTTCAAAGGCAGAAAAAACACCCGAACTGCCTCTTCCATCTTCTTCTTCGGTTCAACTTGCTATCTCTTCTATTTTTGATCAATTACAACCTAAAATGGACTCTAATGACTCCATAAAAATTACAGACCTTTCTTCATTCATTAAAACTCATACACATTACGCATATTACAATAATTGTATCAAATGGAAGCATAAAAAAATGCCAGAACCAAAACCATCAACTTTAGCAATCACAAAATTTCATTCATGAAACGGTACCACTATGATCAAATTAATGTAAATAAAGTGCCTAAAACTTGCTATGATACCAATTGAAGGTGTTAATATAACACATGTGGAAGCAATTTGGATCTTAGGCACTTTTAGAACATCAATTATAGTAAATAACTAGCATGTTCATAAGTATTAAAACTTAATGAGTTTGAATACTAACCTTTTGTAGTTCAAATTCCTTTTTCCTCACGAACCGATTTCGAACCACCACTAGTGTCTTCTCCACTATCCTCTGGCCGTAGAACGGGATTGTGGAATCCGATGAGTGACTAAACTTAGGAGGGATTTTGTATATATGAAGAGAGTGTTTGTGAGAGGTTTTTCTCAAGGTTTTTCACCAACAAGAACCTTTCATGTATTATGATCACTCTATTTATAGTCATGTTTGCATATTTATGCAAATTTGAGATCACCAAATTTTGACACCTCAAAATTCCACTAACATGGAGTTTTTCATTAAATGAAGTCAACATTTTGACTTTCTTCATTTTGATTCAACAATCCATTTGAATTATTAATTTCAAATTAAAGTAATATTAAATGATTAATTAAACTATTTAATTAATATTTAATATTAATTCAAATGTCAATCCCAATTAATTTTGACACATATTTGATTAAGATATTTAAATCTTATTTAAATATCTCAGATTCTCTCTTTTTATTTAATTCGTAACTAAAACAAAAATGCGGTTAAATATATCGTATATATGTAGCGCATTCTCCCTAATTTGAATTCGAACACTTCGAACTCACTCGTCACACTGTTCTATGGTTTAGTCCGTTATGAGCTACCAGAGGGACCTAATGGACCTATAGATCATGGGCTCCAACGATCCAAGATTAACCGGTTAAACTCATTAACCTTGTTAACCAACATTCGTTAACTACTAGGACATTCCACTATAGCCTAGTAGTTGCACTCCCCTCACTATAGATATATTTCTATCCATTTGATATAACCATGATTAGTAAGTCGATCCTTCACAGGTTGTTCGTAACTAGAGCTGGGTCAATTTACTATTTTACCCTTAAAGTTACTTCTTGTTCCTTATGTCTCACTGATCCTCTAATGAACAATTGGTTTGTGGTCCAACTAGTAAACTGAATCCCTCTCAGGCCAATGAGAGGATGGGGCCCCTTGTTCAAGACCTGGAGTCATCACTTAAGGGAACTACCTCTCTTCTATCCCTAAAAGTGGGTAGGAGTGTATTCCATCTTGCACCCCACGTCCCCAACCATTTACCCAGTCTTACCCCTGATATGGGAAGCCTATTGGGTCGACGAACTTGAGCTACTCTCACCCATGCAAATCTAAGGATAATTCCGAATAAACAGGAGTTCATGGTTAGCTCAGGATTAAGATCGAGTTACCTAGGTCATCGAATGAAAAGAAAATCAGTCTCAACAGCAAACGACATTATAAAGTGAGAGTGATTTTCTTCATGGTCCGATCTTATGTAATACTCATTGCATAGGATGCCCCCACTCACATGTCTCCACATGTACAATTTAGTGATCACATTGTTTATATCATATACAAAAGTGGGCCGCATCCATAGTGTCCCCAGAATAAGGTACCAGCCTTATCCTTATATTATAAATCATTTTAACTATATACTTGAACTTGATCAACTCTTATGTCTCTACATATAGTTCAAGTAATCATACTATAGCTAGAATGTTCTTAGTTTATTGGATTTAGGTTAATGATCGTAAAGTTCACTTTATTCAATAATAATCTTTACTGAATAAACAACAATAATAACTTTATTGAAAATAGAATATATTTTTTTGTTTACAAACTATGAGTTTTAGGACATAAAACCCAACAAATATTACAAAGAAATGGAGACCCTTGTGAATAGAGCATGCAATGATGAAGACGAGGAGGATACAATGGCTAGATTCTTTGGTGGGTTAAACCGACAACTTGTTCATCAAGTGGATAGACAAACATACTTTGATATGCAAGAATTGGTACACCTTGCTTCAAAATAGAAGGACAACTAGCTTGGGAGAAGGAGAACCCCAAGAGGTATGATATTTCTAAGTCTACTACTTTCAACACTTCAAAAAGAATGAAAATATTGAAAAGGTAGATTTTAAGGTTAGAGGCAAGTATGAGCTTAAGAAAAAGAACAAAGCTGAGACCACTAAGGGTAAAGAGAAAGTTGAGGAATAGGAAGTTCGAGAAAGAAATAGAGACATCAAATGGTGGAAATGTCAAGGAATTGGTCATATTAGTCGTGATTGTCCTAACAAGAGAGTCATGATCATCAAGAGTGAACAAATTGTCACAATTAGTGAAGAAATTGACTATGATGAGGAGGAATTAGAAGATGGGAGTCATTTGGCACTTGTTACAAGAAAACTTCTTAAAACTCAAGTTACGGAGAATGATGTTGATGATCAAAGAGACAACCTACTTCAGATAAGGTGTTTAGTCAGAGGGACTCCTTGTAGTCTTGTTCTTGATTGTGGAAGTTGCACCACTGTAGTAAGTACCATGTTGATCAAAAGATTGCGAATTTCAACCCAACACCGTCCTAAACCTTACAAGCTTAAATATCTTTTAATTTGAGAAAATATAAAGATGGAGTTATTTGTGTTGTGCTATCAATGTTTGGTGGAGACATATTGTTTGGCCGACCTTGACAATTTGATAGGAAGGTCTTTTGAATAAATATTCTTTTATAAAAAAAATGGTACAAAAACCACTATTGTACCTTTGAGTTCTGCAAATGTATTTGCCGATCAAATAAAGTTGGAGAAAAACAAGAAAGAATTCAAGAACTAAGAGAAAAAATAGTGAAAAGAAAAATAAAATTGAAAGGAAAAGAAAGTGAGTTGTTTGGCTAGAGTTGGAAAGGTTAGAAGGACAAAGTTTTCACAAAAAACCATCTTTGTACTTATGTACAAGGAAGGTTTTTTGGTCTCTAAACAATTTGTCTTTGCCTAGTATGTTCAATCTCTTTTACAAAAATTTGAGGACGTGTTCCAAGATGAAGTACCTAAAGGACTACCTCTCATTGGTGGTATTGAACATAAAATAGACTTCACTACTAGCCCAGCTTATAAAGCCAACCCAACTGAGACTATACAAATTCAAGGACAAGTAGAGGAGTTCATGGAGAAAGGTTATATATGAGAAAGTTTGAATCCATATTTTGTACCAGTCTTATTGGTGCCAAAGAAAGATGGAACATGGCGCATGTGTGTGGATTGTAGAGGCATCAACAAAATCACAGTAAAGTATCGACATCCTATTCCTAGGTTAGACTAATGTTGATGAATTGCATGGTTCATGTCTATTTAAAAAAATTGATTTAAAATTTGGATATCATCAAATTAGAATGCAAGTAGGAAATGAATGGAAAACAAGTTTCAAAACTAAGGTTAGATTGTATGAATGACTTGTTATGCCTTGGGTTAGTACACTTATGCGCTTCATGAATCACATTTTGAGAGAATATTTTGGAAATCATGTTGTTGTTTATTTTGATGATATTTTAATTTATTCAAAGACTTTGTATGAGTATGTGGAGCCTTAAGTCAGTTTTGATTACACTTAAAAAAAGAGAAACTTTAGGCTAATTTTAATAAGTGTAATTTTTGCATGGAAAAAGTTAACTTTCTTGATTTCATAGTTCGTAAAAATGGGGTAGAAGTAGATGAAGAGAAAGCTAAAGCAATGAGGGATTGACCAAAACCAAAAAAATGCAAGTGAAGTTCGGAGTTTCCATGGGTTAGCTAGCTAGGAGATTTATACAAGATTTTAGCGGCATAACTGCACCATTGAATTAAAGGTTGTTTTTAATTAGGGAATATGCGAGAGAATGCATTCAATAAGGGAAAATTGACCAATGCACTCTTGTTTGTCTTACCTAACTTTGATAAAACTTTTGAAATTGAGTGATGCAGGTGGTTTAGGCATAAATGTTGTTTTGATGCAAGATCGAATACCTTAATATATTTTAGTGAAAAACTAGATGGAGCAACATTGAACTACCACGACACAAAATTTATTATATAATAGCTTTGAAGCTCAGCATTTTAAAAAATGGGGAAGGCAGAAAAAGTTTGGTTTGAAAGAGAAAAAAACAAAGAAAAAAAAGGCAAAGGATTTTAAAAGGGATAAAAAAGAAACATAAGAATTTTATTTTTTAAAAAAAATTGTTTTCCCTTCCCCATTTCTTTTTCCTTTGCACCCACACAATTTTCCTAAACCCTAACCCTAAACTCTCCTCAAGGTATATTTTTCCTTCCCTATTTCTCCGGTTCATGTTACAACAATCTTCGCTCAACTAAGGGATTTTGATGTCTAGGAGTGACACATGACAGTCACGAAGAGAAGAACTTCGTTTTCCAAAAATCAGTGTCGTTAGGTCTCTTGTTAGGAATATGGTATGGTCCTCACAAACTACCCTTCGTTAATAAGAGTGCTGGCTTTTTCTTATTGAACATGACAGTTCATTGAATTTTTCTGTATAATGCTAATATCTTATAATCAGTTTCAATCGAAAATTAGAGAAGTGTTGTTAGGTTAGATACAAAACTTAGCTTTCTTCCTTATGGATTCGCCTAAAACTGCTCGACTTACTTCCACGTTAATCACCATCTCATCCACGGCAACTTTTGCCACTTCTCTGTTGGAATCTCCTTCAGTTTGTATTATTCCCTCAATGTTTCTCATTATACTGCTCGATTTCTACTCTCTTTGCATGATTTCTTGTTTCCGTTTAGTTGTTGCCCCTTTCAATCGGAATTTATTAATTCTTGGTTTGAATTTTAGCCTTTTTTTTTTTTTCTCTCTTTTTTCATTGTAGGCATGATTTTTATGGCGACTTTTTCTTTTTGTTCTCTGATGTGAATGAATTGATAGTTTTCGTGTAGTGTAGCAATGCTTATTTTTTGTATTTTGATCTATCTATGATTTAACGATGATCTTCGTGGTGATTCTTTTCTTTTTGGAATGCTTCTGTTGAATCTGAACTTGTTAGCAATATCATGGGCAGATTCCTTTCTGTCTATGATTTAACGATGATCTTCGTGGTGATTCTTTTCTTTTTGGAATGTTTGTCATTTGTAAAGTTTGCATATTATGGAGCAATTTATAGTACCACTCATTCTTCTCCTTTTTGAAGTTAGTCTATAAATTTCATATATTTACGTCTCTTGATTTGCTTTCTATTCCTTCTAATATTTTCTGTGAGTGAAGCAACTACAAGCAAGGAAGATTTGATCAAAACATTACACAAAGAACAAAGAGATGAATTAGAGAATTGAGGAAAAAAATTCCAAAGTTGCTTTAAGAATTAACAAAGAGTGAAAGGAAATCATTTTTCAACTTGGTGATTGGGTTTGGGTAAATTTTCGCAAGGAGCTATTCCCATATCAAATGAAGACAAAGTTACATCCAAGAGGGGATGATTGTTATCAAGTCCTTGAAAGAATTCATAACAATAAATATAAAATTGATCTTCCTGGAGAATTTTCAGTACATGTTACTTTCAATGTTGCTGACTTGAGTCCTTTTGATGTAGATGATGATTTTGCTGATTCGAGGATGAATCATTTTTTAAGAGGGGGAAGATGATAAGGATCATGGTGTTTCAAATGTTTCAATTGGACCTATTACACGATCCAAGACTAAGAAGATTTAAGAAGCATTCATTTTTCATCTACAAAATTGGATAAGATCGGTTCAACCATTATTTCATGTGTTACGATCTTATTCGATTGAGGAAGGACCATTTAGAGCTTTAAAAGTCAATATTTGCACGGTTGAAGTAGTAGATGAAGTTGTTATAAATTGTACTTATACGTTATTAGAAAACTTTATTTATTATTTCAATTTCATAATTCTTGTAACTGGCAAAAGGCCAGAAGTTATTTCTTGCACGGTTGAAGTACCGGATGAAGTTGTTATAAATTGTACTTGATTTATAAGTTATTAGAAAATTTTATTTATTATTTCAATTTCATAATTCTAGTAATTGGCAAAAGGCGACAAGTTATTTGTCAAATTGACTTCTTCATGTGGTTATTAGAAAACAAATTGACTTCTTCATGTGGTTATTAAAAAAATTTATTTATTATTTCAATTTCATAATTCTTGTAACAAGTAACTGGCAATAAGTTATTTGTCAAATTGACTTCTTGGGGAGATGTAAAGGGAGTAGAAGTAAATTATGACCACTAAATTATAATCACTAACTTGGTGGCATTTGAAGAATTAAAAGTTTGTTTTGTGGGAAGACTATAAATACCCACAAATTATTAGGTGAAAGATAGATTTTTTAGAATTTTTTTAGCATCATCTTTGTCATTTCTAAGTTTCAACCAATTCTGTTGCTAAATTTCACCTAGAGCCATTTCATCTAGATTTGATTGGAGTTCGATTGTGGAGTGACTCAATATAGAACACGGTTCCAAACCTTGCTTCTAGATCTTTGATCTTAAGAGCTAATTTAATTCTAGCTTTATTTCATGGTTGATTCGAATTTTTGGAAGAGGTGTTACTTTTTTTATTCCAGGGTTCTTTCTTCAACAAAAGCTTGGATCGTTGGGCTGAATATTAGGGTTGTTTTTATCACTTAGGGCTTCTAAAGGTATCATTTCTTGTGTACAAGAAGGCGTGTCATTGAGCTGGACCATAGAGACTGTATGACTCTCTAACTAGACCAGTCTACAAGACCTAAAACTCGACTGCTCTACCACTAAATTATCACGATTTAGTTTTTTAGGCTATGATTAAAACATCAAATTTAAAAGACAAAGTCAAATATATTTACAAATCAAAGTGCTATTAAAGAGTTTATTACAAGATAAGGACTAAGGAATGAGATAAAAAAAATTAAGAACGGCAAGTCTTACACATAGGATTGATGTCCCGGGATGGCCCTCCTCTGTGGCAACGCAGCTCTTCAACACTCTCCCACCCTGACTAGCAATCAGTAGTCACCTGAAAAAGAAAAAGTGATCTCCGGTGAGTATAAATATACTCAGTAAGCACCCTACTTATCGGCTAAAATTGTCTTAGCCTAGTAAGTTACCATGATCTTTTCTTTGGACTTTAGGAAAATCGAGACTAGGATCTACAACTATCTAAACTTCTAGGGAGGTCTTAAAGTTTTGAGCGGTTCTCTTGCTTGTCATCAATCCAATCAGGGCCTAAATATCGTTCTCTTTCTTTTATCAAATCTAATTGGGGTCAAGGGGTTGTTCACCTTTTCTAGTGTATCGGATCTACTAGATGACGTATTTAAGCTATAGGATGAACCAACTTTTCTATTCTTCAAACTACTAGATGACGTATTTAAACTATAGGATGAACCAACTTTTCTATTCTTCAAATTTAGCAAGCTTACATTTCCATGGAAATGAATGAGCGATATCCTAGATGTAGAGGAGCAAACTCATTATAATCATCTCCTAAGATAGTATGACTCATCTCTCTCAACATTTCCATTATGTTGTTGGAAAGAAGATATTGAAAAGATACATGACAAAATGAGATTAAAGCTGCAAATACTTTATTATCTTCCACTCACTCATTATCAAAAGAATTACAAAGTTATATAGGTTTGGAATTAGAAGTTTTATAATAGCAAATTTCATACTCTATAGTTCCAGCAACATAACGTTAGACCCATTTTGTTGCTCCATAATGAGCCTTGGAAGGATGTTGCATAAACCTAGAAATAACCAACCAGAAATGCAATGTCGGGTCATGTTTGCGTTAAGTAAATCAAGTAGCCAACCAAGCTTCTAAACCTTCTAACCTATGTTATTTCTACTTCATCTTCATGTTGTAATTTCTCATTAATATTCATGGGTGTGGCTATAGACTTGAAATTAAGCATACTAAATTTACTCAAAATATTTTTGGCATATTTCCTTTGCCAAATAAACATATCATCTTCAACTTGATATACTTCAAGACTTAAAATCCCATATATGATGTCTCAAACTCACTCATCATTTTAGACTTAAATTTATCCAAAAGAGAATTAGATGAGATAGTATAATTGATATTATCAACATAGAGGTAGTAGTGATGAAATCACTTTTACCTTCTTTCTTCACATATAAAGTAGGCTCATTCTCACTTCTCTGGTATCCTATTTCTTGAAAATACCTATCAATCTTGTTATACCAAGCTCTAGCAGCTTGCTTTAATCTGTATATTGTCTTTCTCAGTTTGTATACCTTTGTTTCTATATCTTTCTTTGTGAATCTTTCTGGTCGTGCTACATAGATCTCTTCTTGTAAACCTCCACTAAGAAATGTTGACTTGACATCAAATTGATAAACAGGCAACCACAATTTTGCTGCAACGTTAGAACAATTCTTACAGTTTCGAAGCGAGCTACTTGAGAGAAAGTTTCTTCAAAATTTATGTTTTGTTGTGCATACTCTTTCACCACAAGACGAGCATTATGCTTTTGTATCCTTCCATCCGATGCAAATTTTGTCTTGAACACCCATTTCAAGTTAATTGCATTTTTTCTAACGGGTAAATCAACCATCTCCCATGTTCTATTTTTCTCAAATGTCTGTGTTTCTTCTACCAAGACTTCCTACCACTCTTCTTTTTCAATTGTAACTTATAGGTCTACAGTAAGAGCAAATTGACATGATGCATATATGTTAGCTATAGGTTTATACTTTCTTGGCATTGTCTCGAAGATTCTTCAAAAGAAGAGTTGTTTAGTGATGCTGAAATTGATAAATTTAACAAATTTTATGTTGTAATAAATGTACGTTTACTCGTCTTTTCATATGGAGAAAGTTCAACTATAATCACTTGTTGCTTCATTCCTTACTTCAATCTCAACTTACATTTTCATCAAATATTACATCAATTTTAACTTAAATTTGAGAGGTTTATACAATTAATATGTTTTTGATTAAATACACTAACCAATGAAAATGCATTTTTCAGATTTTTCATCAAGCTTGTAACACAGTACAAAACTTGTAATGATTTATAGATGGCTTCCTTCCATGTCATGCTTCATAAAAAGTTTGATTCATGACCACTTTTCTTAGTGAGAGATTTAATAGATATGTAGATGTTGCTAAAGCTTCCGCCCAAAATTGGTTTGAAAGTCTCCTTACTTGTAACATACTTCTTGTCATCTCCACAATCGTTCGATTTTTTCGTTCAGCAATTTCATTTTGTTATGGAGTGTAAGGAGTTGTTAACTCCCTTTGCATGCCCTTTTCTTCACAAAATAGATTGAATTCTTTCGATATGAACTCACAGCCATTTTGGTTTTCCATTGTAGCTTTAAAATTCTTGAAGTTTTCAAAAGTTTCTAACTTGTGTTGTAGGAAGTAGAGCGAGCTCATGCTACTATAGTCATTAATAAATAGTAAAATATAAATACTCCTACCCAAAGATTTAGTTAGTCATCAATAAATAGTAAAATATAAATACTCCTAATCTTCATATACTCACATAAATAAGTATGAATCAGTTCTAGACAATTTGAAGCTATTTTATCTTTTCCATCCGAAACAATTTCTATAGTTTGCTTGTCATAAATGCATCTTTTACCTAAACTAATTGAATCAATTTTTGGTAATCTAAAAACCATACATTTATCCCTGATTATTTTCAGGCCCTTCAAATGAATATGCCCATATCTCAAATACATAGCGATAAGTCATCTTTTATGCTAGCAACAAGAACAAAATTCTCTAGGTTAGAAACATCCAATAGGAACATCTTATTTGAAGTCATGACAATTTGAACTTTCTCGCTCGATTTCTTATTTTGAATGACACATGTGTTCTCATCAAATAGAACAGAATGTTCTCTAGTCATCAATTTGATAGCACTCAATAAATTGTACCCTAGATTAGGCACAAATTGAATATTATCTAACAGTCTTACTTTACCATGCTTTGTTTCAACTTTCACTATGTGGTTTCCTTCAACTTGCATCTCTCTTGTATTTCCAAGTTGCACCTTAATTCTTTGTGTCTCATCAAGCTCCTATGATATAGATTTGGTGTCTTTCATATGGTTCGAGCATCTATCTGCTATCAACAAACCATGAAATCACCTTTTTGGGTTAATATCACTACAAGCCATAGAAAGCCTTTTTCTTCCTCATTTTCTACGGTAAAATTCATTGGCTAATCTTTATACCAACAATTAATTTTTATATACTCATAACTTTTGCAATGGTAAAATTGAATTCATTCCTTAGGTTACCTTGCTCATTGAACTACCTTTGTCAATCATTTCTCTCTCTACCCATATTACCTCGACCATCATGGCTATTAGGAAATCCTCCCCTTCCACGACCTTTATTTGCTGAACGAATATTTTCTCCTGGTTGTTGGTTGTCTCTTTCACTTGAAGTGCATTTTTTTTCATTCATTTCTGACCATCTATTGATTCTTGACTCATGAGCTTGAAACGAGCTCATAAGTTCATCAACGGAGAGTACTAATAGATCCATAGCTTCTTCTATAGCAGGCACCACAGGGTCGAACTTTGGAGTTAAACTTCTCAACCCCTTTGCAATAATTGTTTCATTTGAAATTTTGTCTTCATAGGCACGCATCTGACTAATTATTGTTATTACTCTTGACAAAAAATCAACAATTGATTCACCAATGTTCATGAGCAATGTTTCAAAATCACGTGTTAGATATTGAAATTTCAGTGTTATGACATTTGAATATTTTAGAAACTCCTACATGATTAATCAGGTTTGTTTTGATGTGGTTGCTACTGCAATTTGCGAAACGGTAGTCTCATAAATTGCTTGCTGAATAATGAACACAACATTGACATTTTTTTTTTCTTTTCTTGTGTTGTGGGTTCTAATACATCAACAAACTCATACACCACGAAGTCCCTAATCTCCTACGATCTAAGAAAAATTCTCTACCTTATGCTCCACCACTCATATTTCTCGCCATTAAAAATTGGCATTAGCAATAAAAAAGAAGAAAATGAACTACTGCCATTTCATACCGTTAAAAAAAATAATTAGTGTTGATAAGAACTTTACGGTAGCTAAAATCCAAAAAAATTGGAAATTCTACTCAACCATGGATCATAAAAAAAATTCATAAGTTTAGTAAAATACTATACTAACAACCTCTTTAAAACTTAGATCAAAACTTTGAATCACATCTCAAGATATGTAAGGTTAAACTAGCCATCCTTCCATAGAAACCATAAAAGTCAAACAATCTGGAGAGGGACCTTATATGTGGGCCATCTACTAGGTTTATATGTGTGGTCCCGCATCTCCTCTTTGGATGATTTTACGGAGTTTTGACCATAGTCAAAGGTCCTTGACCCATTTCCACACACGCTAATGGGAATTGTGTCACTTTGATGTGCTATCCTATCTGACTAATCTGTGTCAAGCTCGATGGTACATATTCCTAAATATCCACCACTTAAGGGTATTAATAGGTCCAACGAGGTGGTTAAGTAATGCTAATGAAGTACTAGATAAAATGTAAAGCAATTTGGCTCTAGGGATATCATCCAAAACTATTATAGGCACAGTAAAGTTTCTTAGTCTTTCCTTGATGTCATGATAGTTAACTAGGTTCTTAAGACATCTAAGTTTGAAACTTGGACTCTCATTTTCATGACTTTTTGGACTAGCTCCTCAAAGTTAATTTGGTTCTAGGAGCACTAGGTATAGTTCTTTGATTTCCCTCTCACGATCATGGAGTGTTTGGTCTATTGGAAGTGTCCGAACCTTGATCATTGTAAAATCATCCTAGTTTTTACCCCCTATTCTTATCTCAGCTTATTCATGCATGTTCAAATAGGGAGATAAATTAATCAATCACTTGGAATACAATTCTCAATCTAAATTCATAGTTCCTAACGTAACAAAATTCAACCTACAGTTTTAACATATCATATCATATCATATCATATCTTAACATATCATATTATATCATATATATATCATTTTGTAACAGTTTGCATACACAACATATAACACGTGCAAAGCCAGTGGCAAGTGTCATCATACAACACACAATTAGAACCAAACTGACAGTAGGGTCACTTACTTGATTGGCCTAGTCGGAAGCTACTACGACCCCATGATGCTAGCATAAAAAGGAACCCTTTGAGTTGATTGGTCTTATTAATGAAACATATAAGAAGAAATAGGGTTATAACAAAAGTTTTGTTATTATAAGAGACCAAAGAAATTAATAGTATGATTAACATGTTTTAAAGGCAAACATGGGTGAGCATGAAGGAATTCTATGGCTTTTGAAATAGCATAATCAATAACTTTACAATAATGGTTGAATAATGTGATATGATTAGATGATTGAATTAGTTTAGTGAAACATACATCGAAATAAACAAAAACAAATAACTTTAGAAGCTCATATTATATAATTATGTTTAAATTAATTTATTAATAAACGTTAATAAATAGAATTAGGATGAAATAGTTAAGACATAAACATTGTCCAATTTTGTGAGTGTTTTTTTTTAATTTTCAAAGTTTAAAATATTATTAAAAGTAAAATTTAACATTTTTTTTTTATCCAAAAGTATATTTTGTGGATATTTTAAAAAGATTTTAACGTTTAATAAGGGTATTGTTATTATTATTATTTTAATAAATAAAAAGTCAACAATAAAATTAAAAAATAAAATAAAATAAAATCTTTCCGCCGCAGAGAGTCAGTGCGGAGTAGATTCTGGCACAGATATTTTGTACACGTCATTAGTACACGTGGCATGATTTTATTGATGGAAACAATAAAGAAGGTTGAATTTGGGCGGTGGCAATAGTTTTTCCAACCGCTTTTGGCACGCGCCAAAAGTAACCTCACATGCTTTCCACGATACCACTCCAAAACTATTTCCTAATTCTTACTTCAATTTTTTCTTTAAATAAAATAATTTCAAAGTTAATTTAAAATTTTAAAACTCTACCTATTTAACTCCGGACTAATTTAGAAAATGATCATGGGTTTATGATCAAAGAATACTGTCTCTATTGGTATGAGGCATTTTGAAAAGTCCAAAAAAAAGCTATCAGAGCAGCGAAGGCACATGGAGAATAATGGTGAAGACTAATGATAAGGGGTGATAAAGACGAAGATTCACATTACAGGTCAAGGTCAAATATTGACGTGTCGATAGAAAAGTCAAATAGATGAAATCAAATTTCATTATGATTGCATCTTGCTAATGGGTGTGGAAAGGAATATTGATTGCAAGTTGGGCCCATATTGGGTCCAGCCCAATGGGCCCAATTATGTCATTCATTTCATTCCCTTCCCTTCAAATCAAATGTAAAATTATTTAGAATGATGACGTGGTGGGGGAGTTGTTCGACCTCTCCATCCCCCACTAATCAGTACCCCGATAATTTCATTTTTCTAATTTTATTTATTTATTTATTTATTTTAAGATATATTGGCTCTTAATTAATGGATTTCCCTCAAAAGTTGTGCCTTTCTTCTATCGTTAAAACTTTAAACTTTAAAAAAATTGTTCCAAGGGATGTCTACCGATAGGCATGGAGACGGAAAAACGTCTTGTATCTTATGTCATTCTCCATGATCGTAAAATTCATTACAATACATCCGAAACCGAAACGAAGATTAAAAAGATTCCATTACCAAAAACTCTTGTTTGGTCAAACATATGGGTTTTAGTGGGGAGGCAAAGGATTGGTCTGTTTAGGCCAATGGGTATGAAGGAATAATAGGAAAGCCTCTGTCAATGATGATGATATATGCATGTTGGCATTCACTATGCCCAAATCATTACATCTTTCTTCATTAAATGGGAAGCTATGTTCCATTATAACTGTCCTGTTTCATCTAATACCATTAATGTCTAAAATAATGCATTTATGGGGCCTTGGCCTTTCAAGTCACATATTATTGGATCAAAATTATGCTACTAATGGAAGAATATGTCCTTAAAATACTGCAATACACCACCTGAAATACAAATACCAATCATTTCCATGAATTTCGGCAACTGAAATATTCCATGCCTCTTGAAGGGCCCCATCAGAAGGAAGCCACAACATGAACATCTTTAGAATCACTGTTTCAGACAAGATCAGCAAATATACATACATATATATATATATATATATATATATGCATGAAAATGGAGGAATGCAGAAAAATGGAAATGAGGGTCCCGAGCGATGGGCGAGGTGGTTAACTAGAGACTCTTGGTGACAACCTTAACAACATCCATGCATCCTGGGGCTCTCATCAGCCTATCTTGGGATGCAAAGATGGCATGCATAAATCAGAACAGAATTCTTGGAGAAGATAGGACAACATGCCCAAAGATACTAATATATAAGTACATAAGTTGACACAGTTGCTGATGAATGGCATTGCTGCTGCAGGGATGCTGATACCAACTTTTCCACCTCTAAACTCAAGTTTGAACAAAACAGGGCAAAAAAGATGAAAAGAAAAAAGGTTGACACTCAAAATAAGATGCGGACAAGATGAGATAACCTAACTTTACTGCAAAACAATACGACGATCTCCTATGTGGTCTTTCTAATGATTCAACTCATCAAATTTGGAGTTGTTCGAGGTTCTCTAATGTCTTAATTTCTTGCTGACTGTTTGCCATTGTGGTTGTAGCTTGTTCTTCTACTTCAGCAGGTGGTGATTTAGTAGGCTGTGAGGGTGCGGAAGGAGCAGGAGGCTCTTCCTTTGAAGCAGTTGAAGCTGGACAATCTTCTTTTTTAAGTACAGGAGGACTTTCCTTGCGTGCTGGGGGAGCAGCAAAAGCAGGTATTGCTTGCCTAATCGAAACGGGAGGGGCAATACGTACAGGTGGGACTCGAATTACTTGCTGTGGAGGTAGCTTCGATGGTTGCGGTAGAGGCGGGGCTGAATACACAGGCATTGCTGTTCTAATTGTCACTGGTGGGGCAATACCACGGCAAGATGCCCTAAACTGCTGAACAGGAATATAAGAAAGAGCAGCTCCGGCACTAAACTTCTGGGGGCAGGTTCCAGAGCCTTCTACTGCAGAAGTTGGGGATTGTGGAATGAGTATTTTATTTGCAGAAAATGGCGCTCTGCTTCGAGGAGCTGCCTTTTGGCAAATTAAGGGAAGAATTTTTGATGTTGGTGCAGGGGGACGTTGGGGACTAGTTGGCCTTGGACTTTGAATATGAAGTTTTTTGGGGAATGGTATTGTTGCATTTGGATTTGACATGGCCATTTTTTCCTTTTGGCGATAATTCAATAAGGCTCGAGCTATCGTGATCTGCTCCAGCTCATCATTGTTTTCTGGTTCTGATGACGAGCTTGCTGATTGTTTAGCCACTAGCCAAAATTAAAACAAAATGTTAGCTCAACACCAGAATATATAATAAATAGGCACCATGATAAGATAAGCAATATTCTTAGAATAAACTTATGGCAACTTTGAATTATAATCAGGAGTGTTCGCAATTGATATTATCTATTAGAAGGAATCCCATGGTGTGTTCTCTCAGACTCGCACAAGAAAAACTGATGAAGGCAAAATATTTAATTGTTAAGCATGCCATTAGCACATCAAGCATAGGATATTTAGCTTCCATAGGAAATTTAGGCTATATAATAAAGACCGTTGGCATCAACATGTTGCAGAGGAATCGTTTGAATGCTAATCTACATGTTCCTGCATATAATAATATCATATACGGGTTGCATACCATTAACTTGCACAAAATATGCACAAAATAAGATGGTCTATTCTCTCTTTTCTCTGGATAATAGTTATACAAGGTAGGCATTAAAAAGAAAAACTCACATTGTTTTAAAGCTGACCAAGCTGCCATTGCAGCATTCTTCTCTGCCTGTTTCTTGTTCTTGGCCGGTTCTCCAGTAAATGTTATTCCAGCCAATTCTACTATCCCTGTAAAAACAGGTAGGTGACCAAGGCCTGATCTGAACGTTGTATATTGTGGCAATGGGGCTCCAACTCTTTGCGCAATTTCCTGCAGGAGGTTCTTGTAAACCCCTGTTTCATCCTGATCATAGATGATTAAAGTAAATAATTAAACCAAAAATCAGGGAAGGCAGCTCGAAGGACAAAATATTTGCCATTTTGAGATACTATCGCAAAATATTCTCATTTAACTGAAATCACTAAGGCCATACATAGAACCTAAAGCTCCATATGCAAACAATTCCATCGATTAAATGAAATGATACAAAAGAGATCACATCCTCATATCAGAAGATTCATCTCATACATAACAATGTTCAAGGAAAAGTAACCCAGAAATCGACCGAAAATTTCTCATCCCCCTCTTTAAAACACCATGATATTTGCTCGAACCGCAAAAGAGGAGAAATATAATTTAAAAAACAGCAAAGAAAAGTTTAGTCAAACAATTTCTACTGAAACTTGGGGAGAAATAATTACATCTAAAACCGAAGTTATAAAGCCTATGAACTTTTATGAACGGAGATAATGACAACGTCCTCCAAATTTCTAATTGGTTAAACATGAATCATCATCTCCATCTGAAATTCAGCCTCCAACAAGTTTATCACAATTGGTGCTGGATTCCTAGTCCCTGCCGTTGCTACAATACCCATCTGGTTATTTATGAGATCGAAGAAATAAAATGAGCCAAACTTGGGAGCTACTGAAAACACAATTGGACGACCGACAAACCCATTAATGAGCAAATTAATTACACAACCTAGCCCAAGAAGATTACTCCCGACAGCTGGTTCCGAGATAATAAGGTAAACAAAACTAGATACCTCATCTCACGGAACGGAACCTCGAGGAAGCGTCACGAGGTCACACTTTTCGTTCGAAGATGACCTTAAACCGTTGGCCTAATCAGAGAATTCCGGCCGATCAGAGAGATTACAAGTCCATCTCGCAACTGAGAAGAAAAACCCCAACCTAAACCATGTCACAGCCATCATTTTAACCCCAGATAGCAGAAAAACCATATCTAAGATCTTAATCAACCCATCGACCGAGATACTCGCAGACTAAGAACTCTAGCTGAGGTGCAAAGGTGCCATCGCTAACAAGACGCACAGATTGTGCAATTTCTCTATAATCTACGCTTCTTAGCCGCAGAAACCGGAAATGATATCAGGAATCTTAAGAAGAGAACAAGAACAAAATGCTCAACCAATACCAACATAACAAAAACCTAAAACTACTAACAAATTTCCACGAACCGAATAATCCAACCGCAAACAGTAACATTGATTCGTCGCATGAAAAGACAACAAAGAAATGAAGATCAAGCAGAGAAGAGAAGCAAGCCGAAGAACAAAAACGAAAACCAAACAAGACTCACCAGTATCCTAGCCGCAAGTGAATGAGGAGGACCACGGTTAGAGAGAGCGTTCAAGGCAACCTCAGCCGCGGAGTGCTCGGCCTGACGGAGAGTAGAGCAGTACTGAGGGCATTCAAAGACCTCGCCATTGAAGTTAACAGTAGCTTTAAACCTCGGCGCATGGTCTGGTCCTTCCCTAATGCAGGTATACGAGGGAAGATTAAAGCAACTCCTCTGTGCCAGCTCTTGAAGCTGGTTCTTGTACATTTCCGCTCCGATTCAGTCTCAGCACCGCTTCACTCCTCCTTCCACTCACTTCACAAATTAACCTCCTCCTCCTCCTCCTCCTCCTCCCTCCGTTAGGGCTTTTCACAGAAACCAAAAACCCTAACCAAGATCTGATCCACCGTAATCTAGCAGAAAAATCTAAACTAAAGAAGAAGATTCTCACCGTCGTTGTTGACAGAGACGAAAATCCGGCGAGATCAAAAGCTTTTTAGGGGGTTTTTTTTTCTCTCACTTTCAGAGAGCGAGAGAGAGAGAGAACCCCGAGGCTGGTTTGTGAGAGAGAAAGGGAAAATTTTCTTCCTGAAAAAAAAAAAAAATTAAATTTCAAATAATTTAACTAAAAAAATTAATTATTTCTACTCTTTTTATTTTGTCTTGTTTAGAATAATATTATATTGCGGAAATTTTCATTATTTAATGCTGTTTTTTGAGTCAACTGGAGCGTCAAGGCTGCATTTTGGCCTTGGATTTGATTAATCATTTTATTTTTTTATATAAATATATTAATTACTTTACGTTTTTTTATTTAAAAAAAAAAAGAGAGTAAATTATGATTTTTCATTTTTGTATTTTATTTCATTATTTTGTTCTCTCTTGTTTGTTATGAAATGACAAAATTGCCCTTCCCTTCCCATTTAATCTCTATTTTGTTATTTTCCTAATAAATCCTTACTTTAGAGTCTGAATATTTGATTATATTATTACAAATATGTTTTTCTTTTTACTATATATTTTGAATTTTGGGTTAATTATTTTAAAGTCGTGTTTAAATTATTAGTTTTTTTTAATATGGAAAATTGAATTTTAAATAATTTTTTAAATCTCCAAATATGGAAAATGAAATGTATGGGATAGAATGTCTCCTAGCAACATATCAAAGGATGCAACTGTTGGATGATGAAAGTCCCACATCGGTTAATTTAGGAAATGGTCATGGGTTTATAATCTAAGAATACACTTTCCATTGGTATGAGGTCTTTTGGGAAGCCCAAAGCAAAGCCATGAGAGCTTATGCTCAAAGTGGACAATATCATACCATTGTGGAGAGTCGTGTTCGTCTAACAGCAACCACTTTTAAAAGTAGTGGAGGCAAAAAGTGAAAACCTTGGACAAACCCACTAATGAATATGGACATGCGGTCATAGACAATATGCTCTAGATAAGCATAATTGTGACAATAAACACTATATTAGTAGAGATGTTTATATACGTTTTCTTGTCTATATTTTGACAACAATAAGTTCTCGTTAAAGCGCTAGAAGCTATAAAATTTCAAAATTTTGAGTTTTTTCGGAGAACATTTTTATTAAACAAAGTCCCTTCAAACCTAATGTCGGATACAAATAAGAATTAGAATATAATAAAAAGCAATGAAAGTATCGAAGTTGAGATGGCAGAGTTGGTCTAAGGTGCAAGATTAAGATTTTGATCTGAAAAACATAGGAGGACACATGTTTTAATGGAGGTATTAACGTATTGAATGAACCCATCAATTCGTGCATCCAAGGAAACAAATATGTAGACCTTAAAGATTGAGTTTGAAGCGATTCGTATGAAGGACAGTGAGTTAATATACGACTTTACCATGAAGTTGACGATCATCGTTACCGACATCAGTTTGTTCAGCGACAAGGTGGAGGAGAACTTTATCGTCAAACAATTTCTTCGAATTGTCCCTTGAGATTCAAGCTGATTATTACTTCCATTTATCACCCGTCCCACCACTAATATTCTCTTCATTGCTCCATTACTTTCCGATCTTCTTTTTTTTATAAAAAAAAATATAATTAAAACATTATTTTTCATTTAAAGCTAAAATAAATAATGATAATATTATAAAGGAACAAAATAAAAGAAAATAGTCTCCTACACATTTCTCTAGCATGATAGGCATAAATTGTTTGCACCCACTCAATGGGTACATCAATTCATTTATTTTTAAGTTTTAATTTTTTATAGTCAAAAACTACCCGCCTTTAAATTATTGTTTACATAATAACGGCATAAATGAACTGAGATCACATTCAAATGAGAGCAATCTTAAAGATGGGCAATTAAGATATGCTTGAGTGACCTTCTAAGAATTTTTTTAAGCTGCATGCATGTGAGTGAAGACAAAACAGAATGAAAAATCTCGTCGTGTTGGTTTGTGAGGATAATGTTTACTAACTTGATCATGTCGGGAACGGATGTAAATTAATTTAAAGTGATGGTGGGCATAAAATGATGTGATGGCCTCACCACTAAACGTTGGTGAAGGATTGGAATAGTTGTGTATTATTAACGCACCGCAAACATGGGTGTGCTCTTCTTACTTTTTCTATCTTGTTTTTATGAACAACTTTGGGTGCATTCTATTTTATTATCGAGTAGTTAAAATATGTGCCACGAATATGGAATTAAATCTTTAAATTCTTGATCGAGTGCTCTAATTTAAAAGAAAAGTACTTTTTAAGGATTCGGTTTCTAAAATTTGCATGTTTGTTTTAGACGAGAAGTTCACGAAGAGCCACTGAGATTTTGAGTAGAAAAGTTTTTGTTTTTGTTTTGAGAGGAAAAGGGAAAAACATGAACCACGAACCACAAAGTCTCGTAAGTGGAAAAAGTCGCGTAAGGAGACATTCAGTGCATTGCGATGCCAGTGACAATCGAGATCGACCCGCTCACCCGATCCATGAACTGGGCCTGCGTCCAACGATCTGAATCGATCCTATGTATGCCACGTATCAACATAAGAAAAATTGAAGAAAATTTGGGTACCTCAAGGATCAAACTCCTATTGTCAGAGCCAAATGCGTCAATCAAAAGATGACATGTGTCACATAGCCAATGCGATTACCCTTCACTGAGGCATGTGGTATGGAGTGTGGATTGCACACGTAAATACCTTCCAAGTACGTGGAAAGCGCATGACAAGCTTGTGAGAGGTGAATTTCACCCGTTTGGCCTCTCTTCGATGATTTTTCATCCCGATTTCAATACTAACCCTAATTTTACTTCAATTAGGACCTACCATAGAAATTTCAAGAATTTTGGAGCTCTTAGCACACAAGAAAGCTAGCTTTGGAAGATTCCACAATCAAGTAAGTAACCACGCATATTTTAGGGAGTAATGCTTATAGGGATAGCTTGGATTTGCATGGATATTAGTAAAACCAAACCATAGGTGGTCAGATTTGATATTACCTGCGCCTAGGACGATTGGATAAACATGAAAATAGTCATGCTAGGTATTTACGTAACTGAATTACTTCTCTCATGATGTAATGGATTGTTTATTACTATTTGTACAGAGTCGTGTTAGTATGGAGGATGAAAATTTGTGTATCTATGCTCTGGGAGCTTGATAGATGTTATCACCCTGTTAGCTATTATAGTATCTGAGGAACTTCCACTTCTATTCCCACTTCAATATGGTACTATTGAGGTAGGCATGAGGCTGGTTAAAAATGTGTGACTCGATGGTTTGTTAGATTACCCTGCACGGTGGATCCATCTTATGGTCGGGCATTGATCATGCGAGTAATTAGTGGTTATCTTGTGCAGATGATCCGTTTTGTGAGTAGACGTTAATCATGTGGGTAGCTAGTGAAGCTTGCATGTACTGGGGAGTTGCGCCCACCAACCTTGGGCGACTAGACGGCTTATGGGATGGGTTTGCCAGCTAGCCTCCCATTGATGAAGATCATTCTAGCAACACCAGGTTATCCTCATCTGGTATGGAGTCCGCAATATCTACTACTCAAAAGTGTGAGTAGATCTAAAAATATTATTACTCAACGAAAGAATAATGAGAAATAGAATTGGAATCGAAGGTTCAATCTTCATTGATATTCACAACCTTTAAATAGGATTCAAGATACCAACTAATACCTAAAATATTAACTAAATTTTGGGAATAAAATAAAATATACTACCAATCAAATCTAAAGAGAAAAATATTAACTAAAGCTAAGATATATTCTATAACTAATATATTCTCCAAATATTAATTGATTAATTCAAACTATGTTGCACTAAATTTTGACAAAGTCCTTTGAGGTCACACCTTATCTTCAGATATTGGTTACAGCTGCCTAGGCTAAGCTAGCTACCCAAAACTGCGTAGTAAGAGCAAAACACTTAGAGCCTAGAGTAAAGCCTGTAGTCACCTACTAGGTCATGAATGTGATGAAAGCCTACAAGTAGGTTGTTTACGGAGTATAGTTATATACTCATCATTTTTCTCCTTCCTTTTTAGGTGTTCGCAAGCTTTTGGTCGAGGTGGAGGAGTATTCGAGAGTTGATGGTCATAGAGAAGGTCATTTTGAAGCGTCAGTCCATCTTTGTGTTTGAGCCTTTTGTATTTTGTTTTGTAATGGTATCACAAATTCATTTTTTTCTTTTGTAATAAAGTTGAACAAACTCATCTTATAATTGAAATTTATTTTATATCTAATTTTGGTAGTGTTTGTCCTAATTTGATTTTAATTCGGTCCTAACCAAGGGAGAAAACAAAACCCTACCATAGTCTTTGTCTAGACACATTGGATACAATAATTACTCAGTCGTAGCACCAAAGTCCCGATAAAATTAAATACCTAATTTTTAGTCAACTTTTGATAGCAACATTTCCTTCCATAGTTTAAGAATTTAGGGATTTACATGAAAATTTCGTCTGATAAAGAATTGTGTTGGTGCAGCGACTGGGGCTCTAACGCAGGTGGACGACCCACGACCCAAACACCTACATCAAACCTGACTGGTACCTGCTCCATTTGAATCGAACCAATGACTAGTAACCCGTTACTACCCTTTAAATGTCTCAAAGATATAATATAAACATGGTATATTCACATTCATGACATAACCTGGAAGTACATGCATTTCACTACAAAATCATAGCAAACATCACATAAGCATAATGTAACATATCGTAACATTAGAAAATTGTTGTTAAACAAAGACGATCGATAACGAAGCTTGATAGTTACATCGATCTTCTTTCTATTGCATAGCAGTACCACACACTCATTGTTTTCTCTCACGAAGAATGAAGTTGAACAAAACGAAGTTAGGGGAATTCTTCAAAACTCTCATTCACTCACAAGAAAGTTTTCAAGTGTAGATGGAGATCCTCTTTAGCCAGCTCATGAAATTCTCCCACCATTTCAAAGTTTAAAGTCTCAATCATGGTCTAACTAACCACACGCTTTTAACTTATCAAACAAAGGAATGATATATGTAACCACTGCTAGCGCATATTGTTTTCTTTCAGAAAGCTTCCTCTCAAATTTTTTAAAACGTGTTTGATAGGAGAGGTTTTTACACCCATATAAAGAGAAAATTCATGAGAGTTTATGCTCAAAGTTGACAATATCATACCATTGTGGAGATTCGTGATATCTAACATGGTAACAGAGTCATGCCCTTAACTTAGCCATGTGTATAAAATCCAACAAAGAGTGTATTTTGTTCGAAGGGGTCTAGAGAAATAAGGGCTCAAAAGATCGTCAAGTCTCGATTAAGGAGAAGTTGTTGAGTTTTGTTGGACTTAATTTATAAGAAAGATTAGGATATTGTTGGTTTTGTTCATGACATTTTCCTTTCCTTCTTCCGCTAGGGTTATTTATCGTACTTTCACTCAGTTATGAATAATGACTCTCCAGAATGGTATGATAGCGTCTATTTTGAGCATAACTTTTCATGACTTTGATTTTAGCTTCTCCAAAAGGCCTCGTACCAATGAAAATGTATTCCTTACTTATAAACTCAGGATCATTCCATAAATTAATCTATATGGGACTCTCCCTCCCAACAATCTTCAACACACGCTTCTCGAGTTCTCGTCTAGCCTCCTAGTTGCTTTGCTTTCTCTCCTTCTTCAGTATCGAACTCCTGTCTCGGTCTCGGAACTTTAGCACTCACCAGCTCAACAGCTTCTTTGTCCCCTTTTAAGGCCTCTAGTTTGAGGTCCATCAACTTTGATAAGAAAAGAAATAACACGTCAAACTGCATAACATAATAGATTATTAAAGTTCAAAAGTATATAATGAGATATTCATTATTTATATGGAATGTATCTAACATAAACTATAAAAAGAAACAATGTAGCCTACTTTTGACAAAGAAAATGTGGTAGAAATTCGTGTTGATAACTTCGTTATAAAATAAGATTAAAAGAACTAGAAAAAGTAATTAAAAAATAATAGAGAGAGAGAGAAAATCGGTTTTGAATCGGGTCAAGGAAAAGAAATCCACGAGTAAAAGATTCGATCAGGTACAGTTCACGACCCGCTCTTATTCAGCTCAACCCACAAATTCACGGCCCAATCACGCGACCCTTACGCTAGGTTAAGATATTAATATGTCTTAAGTATGTGCTATGGATGATATAGATGAGATTTAACGTTTGAAGCATAGTTTTTGGAACAACTATAGAGTAATTAGTAAATTCGACTAAGGCCAACTATATAAGTGACGTTATTATTGGAGTTAGATGATTGATTGATGTATGATGGTGCATGCAGCTCCTGCATGTATCATATCAATTATGTGATGCTTATATGCTCTTTGTATTGACATGTGAGGTATGCTATGTATGCATGTGATTCCATTATGCTATGTTACGAATGAAATGAAACGTCATGTATGACATGTTATATCTTTCCATGTAAAGTTATGTGATGATTGTCATGTATACATGATACATATATGAAATACGTCATGGAGGAAAAGAGAAAGGAAATGTAATTAATGTTATGTTATGAACCAAAATTATGGGACCTCATACATGTATGTATTTCATGTGCATCGTGATACTTCCTTGTTATGTATGTTAATACGAACCCGTACTTTCAATATTTTGGTTCGTCATGATATTATGTGAACCTTTCTTTTTCTAAGGTATCGCCAGACCAAGTCAAACTCAGGTATTTGTACAAGCCCGCCTGGTGAATCTATATGTGCATACATGGACGTGTGTGAATAAGTACTACACAACCAGTCCAAGTCAAGATAAGATCAAGGTACGTATATGAGCCTGCCTAATTGGTTCGTATATGAGCCTGCCTAATTGGTCCATGTGCACATGCCTAATTGATCCATGTGCACATACAAACCAAAATTATTGGAAATGTAAAGAAAATGTAATTAATGTTATGTTATGAACCAAAATTATGGGACTTGATATATGTATGTATTTCATGTGCATCATGATACTTCCTTGTTATGCAGGTTAATACGAACCCGTACTTTCGATATTTATGTTTATCATGATATTATGTGAACCTTTCTTTTTCTGAGGTATCGCCAGACCAAGTCAAACTCAGGTATTTGTACGTATATGAGCCCGCCTAATTGATTCATGTGCACATACATGGACTGTGTCCAAGTCAAGATCAAGGTAAGTATATGAATTGGTCCATGTGCACATACATGGATAGATAGTGTGCTGATAAGTACGGCACATCCAGTCCCGTAGGGTTTCAATCATGTTATGTACTCAAGTCGCGTGCAGCTACCCGTTTATGGTAAAACTCTCATGCAATTAAAAATACAAAATACAAAATACAAAACAGATCAGAAACGCCGCCCAGAACCGCCGGTGAAGTAACAGAGGAAAAGGTGAGGGATGGAAGTGGAGAAGAGAAAACCATCAAAACTTTTAGTGGAATTCGTATACTCTAAAAGGAATATTCCCAAAACTATTATGTTCTTCGTGTTGTGATCCATTTGAATTCAATTCAATCTTCGAATCCAGTTTTTAGCCAAATCGCATCTCGAACTCTACTCAAATCTCTCCCTTTCAACGTTCTTCCAATTCCTTCCTCAACGGAAAACGACGCCATCCTCGTCCTCGCCACAAACTCGTGCGGCGGAATCCTAAATCGATCCTTCTCCAACTCATCGCCGCAGTTCGCCTCTTCCTCGAACCTATCTCTCCGATTCTCGATGTACTCGTTTCTCAGGATCTTCGACCAGTCCGGGATGTTAACCGGCAACGCCGCCGCTGTCGTTACGCTTCCGTCTCTAGCGTCCACTACCTTCGCCGATATCCGCTTGGAGATTCGCGTTTTGGAAACTCCGTCGCCGCGCGGGGAGTTGAAGAGGTCGGATTCGTCGATTTCGAAGACGAAATCGCCGCAGCCAGTACTGCGGCGGTGGTTGGGTACTTCGCTAGCGGGAAGAAAGCGGAACTTGGAGCGGGAGGAGTAGCTCTTACCAGTCGCCATCGGAGGAGAAAAGTAATAGAAATGAAGATCGGGGGGATTTGATTTAAGGAGTTTTGAGAGGGCATTTAAAAAAGTTTTGGGGATTGACGAAGACGAAGAAGACGATGAAGAATCGGATAAGATCTTCCTGCAAAATTACCAAAAGGCCCACACTTTCTCTTATATTTAAATTTATGCCCAAATGTTTCCAATTATTCTTTTTTCACCCCTGATTTGATGCCTCCCTCACTGTCACGTGCCTTTATTCCTCCCTTTAAAAGTTTTTCCATTTTTCCTTTTTTTTTTTTTTTTACTTTAAAATAATATATAAATTACAATTTTTTATTTTATATCCATCATTAAAATAAAAAAAAACCACCACCACGAAGACGCGGAGGGTATTTTGGGGAAATGAGTTTTTGTCTCATTCGTAAACAAATTGAGTCTATGTGGACCCTACCGCCAAAGCCACATCGATGGCTCATCTTTTTCTTTTTGCCAGGGTGTGTTAATGTTAGACGCGACGCGATGGAAAATGGTCCCCTCTTCGATTCCCCTGTTAATGCAAAGGTGACACGTGTTTTGATATTGCCACGTATCGCATTATGGCACTGAGAGATCCATATTGCCACGTGAATGTGGGCCCCAATGCTACCCTGGATTTCGTGGGATTTATCCTTACACGCGTCCTCCACAACAAATCCTTGTGATATTCAATACGTAAAAATAGTTGACTCATTTTTTATACTTTTTTTTAAAATATTAATTACAAAGAAATTTTATAATAAATAGTTTCCATTTAGAAAATAATATAACGTTTATAAATTTGTGATATTTAATACATAAATATATAATTTCATATTATATTCTATTGGACTTTAAAAAACTGAGCTCGGCCCAATAAACCTTCTCTACTCAACGGAAACAGCCAGGCCCAATAGGCCATCTCGATCACAGCTTGGGCCAAATTTGCCGGATTCGCGCACAATGAACCAAAACCCTAAATCCTTCTCGTTCATGGTACGAAATGCAGATCAGAGTTCACTCGCATAGTGATGCACAAGTGAAAACTACAGAAGTAAAAATTAGGTCCAATTCTATAGATCAAATACCTTAAAATCTAAACAATGAGGCGAAGATCTAGCAAGCAGCTAAAGGAATCGCATCAAATTACCCGATTCATTCGTCCATTCCAACTTATGCATCGGAAGGAAGCGAAATCACCGATCCCGAGTAGTTAGATCAATTTTTACACGAGAATTCCCTAAATTCTATCAATCTAAGAGCTAGTAAACTTGGTAACAGCCTTGGTGCCCTCAGAGACGGCGTGCTTGGCCAACTCGCCAGGAAGAACAAGGCGCACTGCGGTTTGGATCTCCCGAGAGGTAATGGTTGGCTTCTTGTTGTAGCGAGCGAGCTTGGAGGATTCCTGAGCGAGCTTCTCAAAGATATCGTTGATGAAACTGTTCATAATCCCCATGGCCTTGCTGGAGATTCCAATGTCAGGATGAACTTGCTTGAGGACCTTGAAGATGTAGATCTTGTAAGTCTCCACGCTCTTCTTCGCCTTCTTCTTCTTCTTATCCGCGCCGTCTTTTGGAAGTTTCTTCTCTGCTCTCGGCTTCTTCTCCGCCGGAGCCTTCTCGGCCTTCTTCTCCTCCGCTGGCTTCTTCTCGGCAGGCTTCTTCTCAGCCTTTGGCGCCATTGTTGAGTAACGAAGGGATTTGGAAATTTCTTGGAGATGAAATCTGTGTTAGGGGAAGAGAAATGAAAAGTTATAAGTTAAGGAAGGAGGAGATGGGTATTTAAAGATGGAGACGGCGCGATGTTATTGGTTCGATTTGTTTCCACGCGGATTGGTGACGTGGGCGGTAGAGATTAGGGAATGCGAATCTGACGGCTATATTTGATTAAATGTTGGTTCTTTGGACTTTAGGGTTAGAGTGAATAAAAATCTTGAATTAATTATTATATTAATTTATCCTATGCTCGATGGCATTCCATGCGTCTTGTGTTTGTAAATTAACACTCATCTTTAATGCTCACGCTATATAGTTACTCTGTGTGAGTAATGGGTACAAGAGCATCTCCACTCCTTTCCACTCTTCATCGTCATCGCATGTCCTCCAACAACGTTGTTCAGTGATGAATCTATTTCGGCATTCTAATTCAGATACCAAATGTTTGTTTCGGCTATCGATCAAAAAATTCAGATACCAAATGAGTCGACTTAATAGTACTAGACGGATAGATGACTATTATGAGAGTCTCATATTGATTAGATCATGGGTATACAAATAAGTGACACTATCTCCATTGATACAAAGTTTTTTGGGAAAACAAACAATAAAGTAATGAAAGTTTATGCTCAAAATGAACAATATCATATTGTTATGGATATCACAATGTTTGAATCAGTGGTATCAAAGTGAGAAGATGAATAATTTGGATAGTGTTAGATGGATAGATAACTGTTGTTAAAGTTGACTAAATTTTTTTATTGACGGATCCTTTTGAAGAGAGATAAAGAGTGGGTGAATAAAAAAAATTAATTAGGAATTAAATATACTTTTTTTTATGGAATATATGTATCAATATTCATGGATCATACCTTTCATCTCACTTCCAATTCCTATTTTAATAGGAGTGGGACTTCTACTTTTTCCGACGTATGGGCAATTGAAGGCTCAAGATCACAAACGTACTTGGGAACTTCTTCACATATGGATGACTTCGCTTGGTTTTTTGGGCTAACCATAGAGTTTATGATTGTTTGATGTTGTTGAGGGAGATGCTTTCGAGTGGGTTGCCAATCTAGGGTTTGAGTCCATGGAATTCTTTCACGAGGAGTAAGGATGTTTGGTTATTGGAACTGTTAGCAACTACAACCCTCCACAGTTATATGATATTGTCCACTATGAGTATAAACTTTCATGTCTTTGCTCTTGGTGTTCTTTACTTATAAACTCACGATCTACCTCTTAATTAGCCAATGTGAACTACTCCTCTCAATAATACTCAACAGGAGCTAAAAGTAAAGGGGTAAAAGTTTTCCGTTAGTCGACATTGTTTTGGACGAATTAAATTATTTATCACATTACCATTCTACTACCTAGTAGTAAACACAATGCTCAAAATGGGCTTACATATTTGTCGGTAAAAGAGCATTTTAATAATCATCTAAAACTTGGTACCGTTACTTACTCGTAATTAAAACACACTAATATCTATAAGCTTTTAGATTAGATGAACTATGTCATATGGGCAACGAACAATGTTGAGAGTTGAAACTTTCTAGTTGTTTGTTTTGTTGAATCGATTAGTTTGATTTTCGTAAATGTTATTAATTTTAGTAGGTTCAATGCTATCACGTTTTTTTTTTTTCATAATAAAAAAAATACTTAAGTCAAGGAGGAAATTGATGTTTCTTTAAAAAAAAATTAAAAAAAAAAAAGAAATTATGACGCGTTTATATTTACTTGTAGCTAGCTGTAAGTTACATGATCTTTTTTTCTTTTTAAATTGGTTGGGGAGGAGTATGAAACACCCTTTATAAGTGAAACTTTTTCTACCAACCCGTTTTAAAGCCTTGAGGGGAATCCTAGAAGAAAAAGTCCATGCTTGGACCGTTATAAATGGTATCAGAGCCAGGTTACTAGGTGATGTGCCGGTAAGGAGGTTGTTTCCCTGTCGACACAAAGCAGTGTGCTAATAAGGACACTGACCCTAAAGGGTGTGGAAACCTTTCCTCGGAGAAGACACGAGACGGTGTGTTAGTAAGGATGCTGGCCCCAAAGGGAGGTGGATTTGATGGGATCCATGAGGGGGTGGATTTGATGGGGGTCCCAATTTGATTTAGGTAGTTGCCACAAGTAAGAATCACAACACAGTAGTTCAATCGTAATGCACATAGATAGCTGGTTGCAAAGAGGTCATATCACGAGGAGATGGTACAACTTTCATGCACACATACAGGAATGAAAAAATAAAGGCGATTTGTGCCTCTTCTCTAGCCATTTCATGTGCGGCGTGTCACGGTCATACTTGTCAAAGGCGTGTTGTTCATGGTTGATGCCTGTTTCATGCCAAACCTCTTGTATTGTACCACTTTATTGCTTTCCTTTACCGCTTTTTATGATGTATAGTTTCTTATTGTATTTTCTAACCATATCAAATTTTGGCAAAATTATGTATGCGTCTCGTAAGCCTAAAATGCCTAAGAATGTGCTAGTTTTCAATTCTTCCTACCTAGAGTTATATGCTATCTAAGTCGTTGTTGCCTTCTTTGTTTACTAGCTTATAATATTGCTTTCTTCGTTACTTTCAAACTCTCTTTCCAAATCTCTCTTTGCCCCCGTTTTCTAAAACCTTCTTCTTAAAACATAAGTCACTATAGAGAACTGACATAGGCGAGTTTCAAATGGCGGAGGTAAGGACAACATGCATTTTCTCCTATTTCGATAAAAAAGATGATGATGTGTCCGATTTAATTCATGATTTTTCTTACCCACATTTACTTTAAAAGCCAAATTAACTCCTTGAATGCATGTTCTTATAGAAATTCTAATGGTTTTTAAATGCAAACTCGGACCTACCCAAGAAATTTTGAAGGATTTTTTGTGCTTAGAAAGGATTTGAATCGAGCCATCGAATGCGATCGAGTAAGTAAACAATCATCTTGTTCTTTCATAAGAAATGCTTGAAGGGATTACTTAGAATTGCCCTTAGGAAGTTAAGTTGTTTTACTCGGAATTACCTAATATGACCTAAAATCGAGTAAATTATGAAAATAACTCACTAAATGATATCCGCGGTGTAGGAAATATTAAATTAGAGTTTTATACTATGAATTTATGATACATGCTAAACTTAAAGGTAATAGAAGCATGTTTAGTGCATGAACCAATGATAAGAGTGAAATGACGAAAATGCCTCTACCATGCTTATTATGATGTTTTATGATTTTATTGATAATTATGATATTACGTATGAGTTATGCATTAAGAAGGTTAGACATGAGCATGACATATATTCTTGAAGTAGGGCCATTATGAGTTATGTAGAGCGTTGTAGGCTATTGTTGTGACTTAGCTTTTTATGATAACCTAAAAACTTATACATTTGCTTTAAGGATATAGACTAGTCAAGGCACAATCATGACCCTAAGCCTTTAAAAGACCCTTAGAGTGAGGTACATGAACCTAAAAACTTATACAATTTCTTTAAGGATATAGACTAGTCAAGGCACAATCATGACCTAAGCCTAATATGAGGCGCATATAGCTAGGTACTACTTTACTTGGACGTGCCTTATACCTCAAGTTCTTTTAGACCTCCCATTTACGTAGTACATCATGATCTTATGTTTTCCTCACGTAGGTGGGATATCCTGTTCATATTTTTTTTTGCAAGATGCACAACAATTTTGCAAGATGTTAGACTCAGACTATGTCGCGGGAGATGTAGAGGAATGCGGGGGCCACTATGGGCCATGATATGAACCACGACCAAGGAATTTCCATATCTTAAGGTCCAATTACAAGGACGAGAGCTAAGAAGCTACAACAAATCTTATACAGTTATATTCAAGCTATGGTGAGCTCATCAAAGAAAATTCTAGAAGACGTTGGAGACCTCCCTTATATGTTGTGCAAAGTTGAGCTTCAAGAAAGAGATTAATTAAATGCACTTTAAGTTGCATTTAATGAACTCCGCTGAATTTATGAAACTAGTCCAAGGATGAGTCAATAAGCACATTTTATTAATTGCATTATTTAATTATAGTTTAACTATTTGTTTGTCATATTTAAGCTAGTTTTAAATATAGAAGTTAAGGCTATATTGTAACCCACAAGGTTACTATATTCCACCATTAACTAGACATTTTAATATGGAGGTTATGGGTATTTTTCATTTACTAGCCCATTCAATTTGGGAGTTATATATCACATAGGTTAAGGGGGTAAGGGCTATATAAAGCCTTTCTTTTCTTTGATTAGACATCCGATTTTGGAATTAAGAATATAATTTATATTTTAGCTTTGTTGAGAGCTAAACTTTCTTTGCAAATTCTTGTGTTTAGAACTTGAATGTAGAGTCATTCAAGTGGTATTGATCAAACCTCTTGTGAAGTGATTCGAATCACGAGTTTAGAAATGAGTTTTGTTTATTCTTGATCTTGATCATCAAGGTAATCTGTTCCATACTTTCCCTTGGGTTGATTTTTCATATCATTTGGTATCAAATCTTCAGCTCAAGATCGGATATATGTTTCATTGCGCTTATCTCTTTTAATTCTCTTATAATTTTTAGATCTTCTAAATCAATTTTCTGGTTGGTAAATTGATTAGGGTTTTACCAATCAGAAGTAAAAAAATATATATATATATATATAAAAAAAAAATTAAAAAAAAAAATAATAATAATAATAAAAATAAAAATAAATAAAAAAAAAAAACCATTGAAAGAAAGAAAGCTTATTGATGTTAAATGTCTTTCTTTTTTTATTATTATATGTAACTCTCATATGTTACTACGTCTAAATTAGTCCTTAATCATCTCCTTTCTTTAATCCTTAATCATTTTCTTTCTTTAATTCGTTTCTTTGTTGTTATTTGGATTGCTCCGTCAATACCCTTGTGTATGTGTTGAGTGTGCTGTCTATTCACTTTGAATTGCACTTAGCTCTATAACATAGCTTGTCTCACATCCCAATTTATTTTTTGGAGTGTGATTTGTGTGTGCTCAATTGTGAGGGTGAGTTTGTAAGGGAGTGACACATTGATTCAAGTGTTGAGTGCTAAACACGAGTGAACTACATTTACGAGTGAATACACGTGAGGGAGTGCTTGTGAGGCCCTTTTTTTCTTTTACCTTTCTTTTGTAGCATGGAAAATCCAGACGACAATACTGACATTACTGATGCACGATTGAGAGAAGCACAACAACGAACCATGGAAAGACTAATTCGAGGAATAGAAGAGTTGACTGATCGAATAGACAGATTGGAGATTCAAAATCAAGCTCGACAGAGGATTCCACTACCTACGCCCTCAACCGATACATATGAGGGCGACAATTCTGATCACCACGAGGATAATCCACATGCGGTTGGTCATGGCTTGATGCGAGGGAGAGACCATGGAAGAAGGTATCATAATTTACAACAACGAGTTCCTTATGATGATAGAATTGATCGTAACGTGGGGAGCATCAAATTAAAACTCCCCAAGTTTTATGGCAAAACTGATCCAGAGGAGTACCTTCAATGGGAGAAAACGGTGGAGTCGGTGTTCAATTGTCATAACTTTAGTGATGAAAAGAAGGTACTGTTATGAATTGCTCAATTCAAACAATATGCTCAAATTTGGTGGGATAAATTGATGTCAAGTAGGAGAAGAAATCTTAAAGCACCAATTGATTCATGGGTCGAGTTCAAAGAGTTCATGAGGAAGCGTTTTGTTCCACAATATTTTCACCCGGACTTGGCGCAAAAGCTTCAAGCATTGAAACAAGAATGTAAATCTGTGGAGGATTATTACAAGGAGATGGATACATTGATGGATCGACTTGAACTCGATGAGGACATGGAGGCTCTCATGGCGCGGTTTCTTAATGGGTTAAACACAGAGATTGCGGACAAGACTGATTTACAACCTTATTCTAATATTGAGGAGTTGTTGCACATTGCAATTAAGATCGAGAGGCAAATCCAACGAAGGTCTCGATGGTATTCTTCTAAAACTTTTCCCAATTCTACTTCTACATGGAAAAGGGATAGTAAGAACATTGATTATAAGCATAGAAATCAAGAGATTAATGAGAAGCCTCAAGCTAAATTTGAGAAAGGGGAGAGTTCTAGAACGGGGAAAGAAAAAGTAGAAAAGTCTAATGTTCGAAATAGAGATTTAAAGTGTTGGAGATGTCAAGGGGTAGGACACATAGTAGAGATTGCCCAAATGCAAGAATTATGACCATCAAGGAGGGAGAAATTGTTACGGATGACGAGGCACATGACGACATAAATGAGGAAATTGATGAGAGTGAGGAGTTTAGTGAAGAGGACCCTACACATATATCTTTGGTTACTCGACGAGCTCTAAACACCCACATTAAGGAGGACGGCCTAGACCAAAGGGAGAACTTGTTTCAAACTCGGTGTCTTGTTCAATCTGTACCTTGTAGTGTTGTAATTGATAGCGGTAGTTGCACCAATGTTGTGAGTTCCATTCTGGTCAAAAGACATAATTTAAAAACACAACCACATCCAAGACCCTACAAGCTTCAATGGATGAATGATTGTGGGGAAGTACGAGTAACTCAACAAACTCTTGTTTCTTTTACTATTGGAAAATATGTTGATGATGTTTTATGTGATGTTGTATCCATGCATGTTGGAGATTTACTACTGGGGAGGCCTTGGCAATTTGATCGTCGGGTAATGTATGATGGGTATGCAAATCGATACTCTTTTACTCACAACGGTAGAAAAACTTCTCTTATTCCATTGTCTCCAAAAGATGTATTTATTGATCATTGCAAACTTGAAAAAAAAAAGACAAGAGGTTGATGCAAAAGTAGAGATTGAAAAAGAATCAAGTGAAAAAAAGAGCTTGAGGGAAAAGCAAGAGAGTAACACTCAGCCTAGAGAAAAAAAAGAGAGAAAAGCCAAATCAGTAAGCTTGTATGTTAGATCAAGTGAGGCTAGGAATGTTTTGCTCTCTAACCAGACTATTCTTGTACTTATGTGCAAGGGATCTTGTTACTTTACTAACATGCTTAACCCTTCTTTGCCTAGTGATTTTGTTGTGCTTTTGCAAGAGTTTGAAGATTTATTTTCCGAGGAGAAGCCTAGTAGTTTGCCACCACTTAGAGGGATTGAACACAAGATTGACTTCATTCCTGGCGCGCCCATTCCAAACCGACCAGCTTATAGGACTAATCCAAAGGAGGCTGAAGAGATACAAAGGCAAGTAAGTGAACTCCTTGCTAAAGGGTATGCACGTGAAAGTTTGAGTCCTTGTTCTGTTCCAGTTATTCTTGTACCTAAGAAAGATGGTTCTTGGTGTATGTGTGTTGATTGTAGGGCTATAAACAAGATAACTATAAAGTATAGGCATCCAATTCCCAGATTAGATGTTATGCTTGATGAATTGCATGGATGTAGTCTTTTTACTAAGATTGATTTAAAATCAGATTATCATCAAATTCGCATGCATATTGGGGATAGTGGAAAACAGCTTTTTAAAACCAAGTATGGTCTTTATGAATGGTTGGTTATGCCTTTTGGATTAACAAATGCACCTAGTACATTCATGAGACTAATGAACCATGTCTTACGAGAATACTTAGGTAAGTTTGTGGTTGTTTATTTTGATGACATCCTTGTTTACTCTAAATCTTTAGATGATCATATTACCCATGTACGCAATGTTTTGACTACTTTAAGCAACGAATGTTTGTACGTAAATTTAAAGAAATGTAGCTTTTGCATGGAAAAAGTTAACTTTTTTGGGTTTGTAGTTTCATCTAATGGTGTTGAGGTTGATGAGGAGAAAGTGAAGGCTATAAAAGATTGGCCTACACCTAAAAATGTAAGTGAGGTAAGAAGTTTTCATGGTCTTGCAAGTTTCTACCGTAGGTTCATTAAGAATTTTAGTACAATTGCTTCACCCTTGAATGAACTTGTTAAGAAAAATGTATCTTTTATATGGGGAAAAAGATTAAGAACTTGCTTTTAATATTTCCCTTGCTTGCATTACCTAATTTTGAGTCTACTTTTGAAATTGAATGTGATGCTAGTGGAGTAGGGATAGGTGCTGTATTAATGCAAAATCAAAGACTTTAATGTTCTTTAGTGAGAAGTTGACTGGTGCATTTTTGAGGTATCAAACTTATGACAAAGAGCTTTATACTTTGGTTCGTGCATTGCAAACCTAGCAACATTATCTTTAGCCTAAGGAGTTCATTATTCATACGGATCATGAAAGTTTAAAGCATTTGAGAGTACAAAATAAACTCAACAGACGACATGCTAAGTGGTTAGAATTTATTGAAACATTCCCTTATGTCATAAAATATAAACAAGGTAAGGAGGACATTGTTGCAGATGCTTTATCACGAAGGTATGTCCTCCTCAATACTCTGAATGCTAGGTTGTTGGGTTTTGAACACAAAGGATTTGTATTAACATGACATGTTCTTTGCTCCTTTTGTTGAATCTTGTGAAAAAGGACTCATTGTGGATAATTACTTGTTGTTAGATGGATTTTTGTTCCGAAAAGGCAAACTTTGCATACCATCTTGTTCCATCCGTGAGCTACTTGTGAGGGAAGCTCATGGAGGTGGTTTAATGGCACACCATGGAGTTTCTAAAACTTATGATATGCTCTCTAAACTTTTTTTTTGGGCCTAAAATGAGACATGATGTTCATAAAGTTTGTGTTCATTGCATAGCATGTAAACAAGCTAATTTTAGGCTTCAACAACATGGTTTATACTCCCCATTACCGGTTCCTAATGATCCTTGGATTGATATATCAATGGATTTTGTTTTAGGTTTACCTAGGACTAGGAAATGTTATGATAGCATCTTTGTTGTGGTTGATCGATTTAGTAAAATGACTCATTTTATTCCTTGTCACAAAACTGATGATGCAAAACATATTGCAGACCGGTTTTTTAGGGAAGTTGTAGGATTGCATGGCATTCCTAAAAGCATCGTTACTGATCGTGATGTAAAATTTTTAAGCCACTTTTGGCGTGTTTTATGGGATAAGTTAGGAACTAAGCTAGTATATTCAACTACTTGTCATCCTCAAACGGATGGACAAACTGAAGTTGTTAACAGAACCATGACTGCTATGCTTAGGGCTATTATTGATAAGAATCTTAAGACTTGGGAGGATTGTTTGCCCTTTATAGAATTTGCATATAATAGGGTTGTTCATAGCACTACTAAACACACCCCTTTTGAAATTGTTTATGACTTTAATCCTTTAACCCCCATTGACTTGTTACCCATACCGTCAAAAGAGTTTGTGAATTTTGATGCAAATGCCAAGGTTGAGTTTGTTCATAAACTGCACAAACAAGTGAAAGAACAAATTGAGAAACAAAATTCCAAGGTTGCCACTCGAATTAATAAAGGACGTAAGATTGTCATCTCCAAGCCAAGAGATTGGGTTTGGGTGCATTTCCGAAAAGAAAGATTTCCTACTCAAAGAAAATCTAAGCTTTTACCACGAGGAGATGGACCTTTTCAAGTTCTTGAGCGTATCAACGACAATGCTTATAAAATTGATTTACCAGGTAAGTACGGTGTTAGTACAACTTTTGATGTTGTTGATTTGAGTCCTTTTGATGTAGGTGATGGCTTTGATTCGAGGACGAATCTTTCTCAAGAGGGGGAGAATGATATGAACCATGACCAAGGAATTTCCATACCTCAAGGTCCAATTACAAGGACGAGAGCTAAGAAGCTACAACAAACCTTATACAGTTATATTCAAGCTATGGTGAGCTCATCAAAGGAAATTCTATAAGACGCTGGAGACCTCCCTTATATGTTGTGCAAAGTTGAGCTTCAAGAAAGAGATGAATTAAATGCACTTTAAGTTGCATTGAATGAACTCCGCTGAATTTATGAAACTAGTCCAAGGATGAGTCAATAAGCACATTTTATTAATTGTATTATTTAATTATAGTTTAACTATTTGTTTGTCATATTTAAGCTAGTTTTAAATATAGGAGTTAAATTATATTGTAACCCACATAGGTTACTCTATTCCACCATTAACTAGCCATTTTAATATGGAGGTTATGGATATTTTTCATTTACTAGCCGATTTAATTTGAGAGTTGTTAAGGTTGTAAGGGCTATATAAAGCCTTCTTTTCTTTGATTAGACATCGAGTTTTGTTGAGAGCTAAACTTTCTTTGCAAATTTTTGTGTCTAAAACTTGCATGTAGAGTCATTCAAGTGGTATTGATCAAACCTCTTATGGAGTGTTTCGAATCACGAGTTTTCTTTACTCTTGATGTTGATCATCAAGGTAATCCGTTTCATACTTTCTCTTGGGTTGATTTTCTATATCAGGCCAAATCTATATTCTAAATCCTAGTTCAAATTTTAGTCATAAGGTTTTTCTCAGATTCGTGTTGTTTGTTGTGCTCCGAAAGCGGAACAAATGTACTCACAACACCAATGAACGGAATTACACAAAGAGATACCAAGATATTTACGTGGTTCGGAGAGAAGAAGTTCCCCTACATCCACGGGTAGCAACCAATCACTAATAAACCAAGTATTACAAGTGAATACCTCACTATCACACTACACAGACTCTCACCAATATGTCACTCAATAAATACAATGTGACCCTCAAAACTCCCCCAAATCCCGATATCAAATTCCGATATCAAATCTTGATGTATAACTAAACCTTGTTATGACTAAATCTAATTCAAATAACCAAATCAAATCTAATCCAAAAACCAAATCAAATCTAATCCAAAAATCAAATCAAATCTAATCCAAATAACCAAATCAAATAAAAACTTATGGCAATTTACAACAATCTCCACCTTATCATAAGATCTCTAAGTTGATAACTGAGTTGGTTGCTACCACCTCAAGCCTCAATACGTATGTTGGGAACTCCATCAATCATAGAGAAAGCATATGCAATCATATCATCAAACGTTGCAGGTTTTCGAATTACCCTTCGTGGTCTATTCTTGGCGATAGACTCAGTTTCCTCCACTATTTCATTTACAAGGCTTTGCTCCTTTTGTTCTAAGACATCAGAGTTATAATCTATCTGATCAATAGGTTGTTCAATAGAAGCAACCATATCAGGAGAGAACACCACCTTCTCCACCTGCTTCAATGCCTCATTATTATTTTCAATTTTCTGCAAAAACATTCCAGACTCATCGAATGTCACATCTCGACTATTAACAATCTTACTTGTTTCTGGACACCATAACCTATAGCCCTTTACGCCTTTGCTAAAGCCCATAAACTTGGTTTTTTTTGCTCTATGATCCAACTTTGAGTCTGCCACATGATAATAAGCAGGACACCCAAACACATGCAACTTATCATAATCACTAACAGGAGTACTCGACCATACCTCAAGCATAGTTTTCCCACCATTTTCAAAAACAGGTAAACGACTCACCAAGTGAACTGCATAACTGAGAGCCTCAACCCAAAAAGCCTTACTCAATCCTGCTTGAGACAATATGCATCGAACTTCTCTATTAATGTTTGGTTCATTCCCTCAGCAACTCCATTTTGTTGTGGCTTACCAGGAACAGTGAAGTGTTGTTCGATCCCTTCATCTCGGCATACTTTAAGAAATGGATCATAAGTATATTCTCCACTGTTGTCTGATCTCAACTTTTTTATTTTCCTGTCCGTTTGATTCTCTACCATCTTCTTCCACTCTAGGAAGATTTGGATAACCTCATTTTTGCGTCTCATGGGATACATCCAAACTCTCCTCGAGTAGTCATCAATAAAGGTGACAAACCACCTCTTTCCTCCTAATGAGACATTCTTCGTGGGGCCCCATACATCAATGTGAACATAATCCAAAATGCCCTTTGTTTGATGTATAGCTGTACAAAACTTCACATTTTTTTGTTTACCAAATATACAATGTTCACAGAAATCAATTTTACCTATTGTGGCACCCTTAAGAACTCCTTGGTTCACCAATGTCTGAAGCGCCTTCTCACCCGCATGCCCAAGTCTCATGTGCCATAATTTCGATATGTCTTGTTCTTTCGAACTTGCCACAGCAGCATGCTCAATTATTGTGGTTTCGTTGAGGTAGTATATGCTACCTCTTCTAGTTCCTTTAATTGCCACCAAAGCTTCACGAGCTACTTTCAAATTCCCTCCTTCCAAAATGATGCGATAACCACTCACATCCAAAACGCCAAGAGAAATCAAATATTTCTTCAAGTCAGGGACATACCTCATAGCATTGAGTTTTCGTATAACCTCGTCAAACATCTTGATTTGTACTGAGCCGATTCCCGTCATCTTGCAAGTACTATCATTGCCCATATAGACAACTCCACCATTGAACTCTTTGAAGTCCAAAAACATCTCTCTGTTGGAACACATATGATAGGAGCACCAAGAATCAAGAATCCATTCACTGCTTTGGCTGATTGATGAGGAGATCGTTAAGGCATTATCTGTATCAGTGTCGTCATCTCTAACCACATTGGACTTTGACCCATTCTCTTTTAAGATTGGGCAATCTTTCTTCCAATGGCCTTTCTGTCGACAATATGCACACTCATTTTTATCAAGTTTTCCAATTACCATATCTACCTCTCGACTTTGATTGGGACTCTCCACATTCGCTCCTTTTCCAAGTAGAAGTCCTTTCACGAGCAGTGAGAACATTTGAGCTAGAATCTTGATATGCCTCATTTTCCTTCTTTCGCACCTCATTATTCATCAAGGCATTTGAAACATCTTCAAAATCAATATCATAAGCTCCATGCAGTAGAGTGGTTACTAAAAACTCGTAGGACTCCCAGAAAGAATTTAATAACAACACCTTGTCTACGTCATCAATCTTAACATCAAGATTGAGCAAGTCAGTGATGATTTTGTTAAAATCATCCAAATGCTCAGCCATTGAGATACATTTCTTGTAGTCAAAACGGAAGAGTTTCTTTTTCAAATAGAGTTTATTTTTCACGCTCTTTGGCATATATTTCGCCTCAAGCTTGTCCCATAGTTCTTTCGCCATGGTCACCCTCATAAATGGATATTTTTTATCCTTGCCAAGACAAGATCGAATAATTCCGCAAGCTTGCCGATTTAATTTCGTCCATTCTGCTTCTGTCATGTTTTCCGGCATCACCTCTTAGAGAGAAGCATCAAGATCTTGCATGACTAGCAAATGGCTAACTTCGCCTCGCCAAACACCAAAATTATTGGTTCCATCAAATTTCTCTACTTCGAGATTGGAACTCAAAAATCTCGATCCACGCCGTGATTTAATTCCAAATGATTCTGCCATTTTCAAGAAAATAAGCATGATTGTGAGCACGTCTAGTGGTCGATGAGGCAAAAAATTCCACAATACCTAAAATACCACAATCAGGCTCTGATACCACTTGTTGTGCGCCGAAAGCGGAACAAATGTACTCACAACACCAATGAACAAAATTACATAAAGAGACACCAAGATATTTACGTGGTTCGGAGAGAAAAAGTTCCCCTACATCCACGGGTAGCAACCAACCACTCATAAACCAAGTGTTACAAGTGAATACCTCACTATCACACTACAAAGACTCTCACCAATATGTCACTTAAGAAATATAATGTGACCCTCAAAACTCTTCCAAATCCCAATATCAAATTCCGATTTATAACTAAACCCTAGTATGACTAAATCTAATCCAAATAACCAAATCAAATAAAAACTTATGACAATTTACGACATTGTTTACCAACCATTTGACTTAACAAATCTTTTTAGAGGGGTGTTTTAGAATGAAAACTTGTGCTAAGTATTTTGTGTGGAAAAGGAAATGGAGCCCATTGAGATCCACACTCCAAGGGTCCCTCGGGACCACACAAGTGCATAAGGCGAGACTAAGCAACAAACTCTTTAAGGGTTTAGAACTCATAACCTAGAAACAAGAACCTTAGAACTCAAAACCTAGAACCAAGAATCTTAGAGCTCCAAACCTCATAGAACCTCCATGTTTATGTCTTATGGTCAAGTTTAGAGTGTGGTACCTTAGCTTCAACCATAAATACTATCAAGAGCCTACAAGTAAGCTATTTAATGAGTATTCTATATTCACTCTAGTTTTTAATGTTTTTTCAAGTATTTACTAGATGTTGGTTGAGGACGAGAGCGATTTGGAGCAAATTGATATGAACTAAGAGACATTAATCATACAATATATTTCAATGAAGATGCGAAGTAAAGGCTATTGAAATTATCAAAAGATATTTCAATTCATGCCACGTTGAAAAAGGATGAAGTTTCATTGTAATAAATTTTGGGTGGACTACAATTTAGAGTAATTCAGAGTTATTGTATTTTACGTTTCTTTAGGTTACATTTATATCATGGTTAATTATGACTATCAAGTATGAATGTTACCACTCCTGGAATGCCTTTAATAGTTTCATTTTGAAGTTATACAAAGTTATGTATGTTATATTTGTGAGTAGACTTGAAAAATATAGTAAAAGAAACATTTGTGCTTTCCTTTAGTCAATGACTAAGTTTTTTTTCTGATTTTATGTAGTTTAGGTTGCATGTAGAATCTTTCATGCTCGACATGATCAAATTTTGCTTGTGGAGTGATTCGAATCTCAAACAAGTGTTCTTACGTTGAAATATTTGATCAACAAGAATTATTCAAGTTAGACATGATCAATCTTGCTTGTGAAGTGATTCGAATCTCAAACAATGTTCTTGCCTTGAGATGTTCGATCAACAAGGTAATCCGAATCTTACTTCCCTTGTAGTGATTCTTTATCTCACCACGTAGGATACTTAGCTCAAGCATAATAATCATAATAATAACAATAAAAAAAAAATCAATCATGATAGTAAGGATCGAAGTATTCAACAGGATAGTATACACAGACGAAAATCATTAAGACCATCTTCTCTTATACTTTCTTAATTTTTCTACAAACGTAGGATTCAATACTTATTTTCTTTTATTTTTTAATCTCTAATTAATTTTTTTTTAAGTTAAAACGTATTAATGCTATTTTTGAAAATAAGAAGTGTTAAAATTATTAAAGTATGCATGAAGTTTTTGAAAATTCAAAAATATTTTTTCAACATTTTAAAAAGTTTAGAACATTTTTTAAATAATTTACTAATATTTTTTTTTTATAAAAGCTATATTTTTTAAAATTAAGGATAATTATTAATTGAGAGGGAAAATAAAAACACATCGTTATTGTTCAATATTTTTTTAGCTCTAAACGAATGACCCGCGAAATAGGGCCGCCAAAACCAAATCCTTCAAAAAAAAATTTCACGAGGAAATCGGCCAAAACGCGCCTCTTAAAAAGCCTCCGCTAATCTGAACCGTCCACGTCATCAATCCGAGTCGAAACGAAACTAACCAATCACATCACCCCATTCAAATCGATAAATACCAAGTCCCTCGTTTCGTCACTTTGCTCACACTAAGAATCCATTACTGAGGAATTTTCAAATTCGTTTGTATCTTAGCAATGGCGCCGAAGGCCGAGAAGAAGCCCGCCGAGAAGAAGCCGGCGGAGGAGAAGAAGGCCGACAAGGCTCCGGCGGAGAAGAAGCCGAGAGCAGAGAAGAAGCTTCCCAAAGACGGCGCCGATAAGAAGAAGAAGGCGAAGAAGAGCGTGGAGACTTACAAGATCTACATCTTCAAGGTCCTCAAGCAAGTTCATCCTGACATTGGAATCTCCAGTAAGGCCATGGGGATTATGAACAGTTTTATCAACGATATCTTCGAGAAGCTCGCTCAGGAATCCTCCAAACTCGCTCGCTACAACAAGAAGCCGACCATCACCTCTCGGGAGATCCAAACCGCTGTGCGCCTTGTTCTTCCTGGTGAGTTGGCTAAGCACGCCGTCTCTGAGGGCACCAAGGCTGTTACCAAGTTTACTAGCTCTTAGATTGATAGAATTTAGGCTATTCTCGTGTAAAAATTGATCTAACTGCTCGTAATCGGTGATTTCGCTTCCTTTCGATGCATAAGTTGGAATTGGACGAATGAATCGGGTAATATGATGAGATTCCTTTAGCTGCTTGCTAGATCTTCGCCTCATTGTTGAGATTTTTAGATGTTCGATCTTTGTGCTTGATCTAATGGTTTCTCGTGTAAAAATCGATCTGAATGTTCTGAATAGTTGATTTCGCTTTCTTTTGTTGCATATTTTGATTGATTCTGGCCTTATTGTGAAAGCTTACTTTCGGTTGGATTTCCCCTAATTTCATCTACTCGAGTTTGTGAGTTTTGTCCTAATAGTTTAAGAATTTCTCTATAGTTGGTCCAAACCAATCCACAATTTGCATAGGTTACCTTACCTCATCGAAGTAGATTTTGGAGTGTAATAGTCATTTCAACTTAGGTTCAAACCATATCCACAGTTGCTGTTAGATGTTCTGACATGCCAAGAAATTGGCTATCCGTTCATTTCTGTGTTTACATTCCTTCAGTCCGTTCTCAATTTCTTATTAGTGGACTTGAATCATTTTGTTGAGAAACTAATTCAGAGTATCAAACCAGTTGAGTGAGTGACGGTGATAGTGAAAGGTGTCCTCTCCTCTTGTGAGTGAAATTCTAGGGAGCTCATCATCCAACACGTTTGAGAATTGTTGGCAACCTGTCTTCAAACAATAAACATAGTCCCCATCAATCAAACAAACTGAGGCTGGGCTTGGTCACATGCCCATTTTGGATCATGTTCTGTGTTTCAAGAGGCGCAAAACTCTATGTGGATGATCCAGGTGACAATTTATTTTTCTCCTTAACCATTGGTTTATCATACTATTTTACTTGGGCCATAGGCCATTAAGCTTGTGTATGGTAGTGTTAAATGACCTTTTGCTTATCTCACGAGAGTAAGAGGACGAGAAAACTGTTGTATGCCGAAAGCGGAACAAATGTACTCACAACACTAACGAACGGAATTACACAAAGAGACACCAAGATATTTACGTGGTTCAGAAAGAGGAAGTTTCCCTTCATCCACGGTAGCAAATCACTAATAAACAAGGTGTTACAAGTTAATACCTCACATACAAACTCCTCCAAATCCGGATACCACTAGTTAGGAATGGAGGAAGAAATCTTGCATGCTATTGAAAATAAAATTAGCTATTATATAGCATTACAAAATCTAATCTCCCTAAATATAGTATAATTAAATCTAATTCAAATAATCAAATCAAAACTTATGACAATTTAAACCATCTTCATCTTTGTCTGAGTTGGTTGCTATCATTGGTTGCTATCATCTCAAGCCTTAATACCTGTTGGTTGCTACCACCTCAAGCCTCAATACCTATACGAAAAAGAATTTTCTTTTTTTTTTTCATAACCCATTTATAACTGATTTCCTTTCTACCTTTGGTAAACCGATTTCCTTTCTACCTTTGGTAAGTTGTACCAAATCCCAAATTTGATTTATTTGCTGATTCATATTCACCAATTTCCTTTTTACCTTTGGTAAGTTGTACCAAATCCCAAATTTGGTAAGCTATCCCGAATAACATCTATAACATCTTTGTAACTATTGGAAACTCCATCAATCATACAGAAAACATATGCTATGGCAGGTTTTCAAATTACCCTTCTTAGTCTATTCTTGGCGGTAGACTTGGGTTACTCCACTCTTTCATTTACAAGGCTTTGCTCCCCTGTTCTAAGACATCTGAGTTATTATCTACCGGATCAATAGAACTCATCTACCTAATCAATAGGTTCTTCAATAGGAGCAACCATATTAGGAGAGAACACCATCTTCTCCACTTGCTTCAATGCCTTGTCATTATTTTCAATTTTTCGCAAAAACATTTCAGACTCATCGAATGTCACATCTCGACTATTAACAATCTTACTTGTTTTTGGATACCATAATCTATAGCCCTTCACGCCTTTGCTAAAGTTCATAAAGTTGGCTTTTTTTGCTTTAGGATACCGCTTTGAGTCTGTCACATGATAATAAGCAGGACACCCAAATACATGCAATTTATCATAATCACTAACAGAAGTACCTGACCATACCTCAAGCGGAGTTTTCCCGCCATTTCCAGAAACAGGTAAACGATTCACCAAGTGAACTGCATAACTGAGAGCCTCAGCCCAAAATGCCTTACTCAATCCTGCTTGAGGCAATATGCATCGAACCTTCTCTATTAGTGTCTGGTTCATTCTCTTAGCAACTTCATTTTGTTGTAGCTTACCAGGAACAGTGAAGTGCCGAACGATCCCTTCATCTCGGCATACTTTAAGGAATGGATCATAAGTATATTCTCCACCGTTGTCTGATCTTAGCTTTTTGATTTTCCTGTCAGTCTGATTCTCTACTATTTTCTTCCACTTTAGGAAGATTTGGAGAACCTCGTTTTTGTGTCATGGAGAACCTCGTTTTTGTGCTTCATGGGATACATCCAAACTCTCATCGAGTAGTCATAATAAAGGTGACAAACCACCTCTTTCTTCCCAATGAGACATTTTTGTGGGACCCCATACATCAGTGTGAACATAATCCAAAATGCCCTTGTATAGCTGTACCAAACTTCACATCTTTTTGTTTGTTCACATAAATCAATTTTATCAGTTGTGGCACCCTTAAGAACTCCTTGGTTCACCAATGTCTGAAGCGCCTTCTCACCAGCATGCCTAAGTCTCATGTGCCATAATTTCGATGTCTTATTCTTTCGAACCTTCCACAGCAGCATGCCTAATTATTGTGGTTCCGTTGAAGTAGTATATGCTACCTCTTGTAGTTCCTTTAATTGCCACCAAATCTCCACGAGCTACTTTCAAATTCCCTCCTTCCAAAATGATACGATAACCACTCGCATCCAAAACGCCAAGGGAAATCAATTTTTTCTTCAAGTCAGGGCGATACCTCACATCATTGAGTTTTCGTATAACCCCGTCAAACATCTTGATTTGTACTAAGCCGATTCCCGTTATCTTGCAAGTATTATCATTGCCCATGTAGACAACTCCACCATTGAATTCTTTGAGGTCCAAAAACATCTCTGTTGGGACACATATGATAGGAGCACCCACAATCAAGAATCCATTTACTGGTTTGGCTGACTGATAGGGAGGTTGTCAAGGCATTATTTGTATCAGTGTCGTCATCTCTAACCACATTGGACTTGGACCCCTTCTCTTTTAAGATCGGACAATCTTTCTTACAATGGCCTTTCTGTTGACAATATGCACACTTATTTTTATCAAGTTTTATCCAATCATCAAATTTACCTCTCAACTTTGATCGGGACTCTCCACATTCCCTCCTTTGCCAAGTAGAAGTCCTTCCACGAGCAGTGAGAACATTTGAGCTAGAGTCTTGATATGTCTCATTTTCCTTCTTTCGCATCTCATTATTTATTAAGGCATTTGAAACATCTTCAAAATCAATTGATTCCATGTAGTAGGGTCGTTACTAAGAACTCGTAGGATTCCGACAAAGAATTTAATAACAACGTCTTATCTTCGTCATCAATCTTAACATCAAGATTGAGCAAATCAGTGATGATTTTGTTAAAATCATTCAAATGCTCAGCCATTGAGATACTTTTCTTGTAGTCAAAATGGTAGAGTTTCTTCTTCAAATAGAGTTTATTTTCCGCTCTTTTGCATATATTTCGCCTCAAGCTTGCCCCATAGTTCTTTCGCCATGGGTACCTTCATAAATGGATATTTCTGATCCTTGCCAAGACAGGATCGAATAATTCCACATGCTTGCCGATTTAATTTCATTCATTTTGCTTCTGTCATGTCTTCAGGCATCTCCTCTTGGAGAGAGGCATCAAGATCTTGCATGACCAGCAAATGGCTAACTTTGCCTCGCCAAATACCAAAATTATTGGTTCCATCAAATTTCTCTACTTCGAGATTGGAACCCAAAAATCTCGATCCACGCTGTGATTTAATTCCAGATGATTCTGTCATTCGCAATAAGTAATCTAGATGTAACTAAAAACACAATTCTTGAAAATTGATTTTCAAGAAAATAAGCATGATTGTGAACACGTCTAGTGGTCGATGAGGCCAAAACTTTCACAATACCCCAAATACCACAATCAGGCTTTGATACCACTTGTTGTGCACCGAAAGCGGAACAGATGTACTCACAACACCAATGAACGAAATTACACAAAGAGACACCAAGATATTTACGTGGTTCGGAAAGAAGAAGTTCCCCTACATCCACGAGTAGCAACCAATCACTAATAAACAAAGTGTTACAAGTGAATACCTCACTATCACACTACAAAGACTCACCAATATGTCACTCAATAAATACAATGTGAGACACAAAACTCCCTAAATCCCGATACCACTAGTTAGGAATGGAGGGAGAAATCTCACATAACAATAAAATTAGCTATTATATAGCATTACATAATCAAATATCTTGTATAACTAAATCTAATTCAAATAACGAAATCAAATCAAAACTCGTTAGGAGAGAGAGTAACGCGTGAGGCACTAAAAAACAACAGTTTTACATATCTTCCTTGTTGATTCGTTGATCGTTGTTATGGATCGAAGACCTAATCTTCCGTCGAGAAAATTGTCTAGTAGGGCATTGGCTATTAGGCCTGTTTGAGATGTCAGGGAACTCCGATGAAGTGGAAGGGGATGAATTGGGTAATGAGAGCTCGTCTTCACCGTTTACTTGGAGGGATAATTGGTACCCTGTTTCCCTAATGGAAGATTTGGACTCGCTTTGCCAAACCCGTTTCAGCTTTTGGGAAGAGATTGTTCTTTGGTTTGATAAATCGAAAGGCTAAGTTTACGATACAAATTGTGAGATTTCACATCGGTCGTGAAGGATAACAAAATAATTTTTATTAGAGTGTGAAAACCTCTCCCTAGCATGTTTTAAAATCACTAGGTTGACGATTGTACGTAATGGGTCAAAGCGGACAATATTTACTAGCGGTTGTCTAGGCCGATACAAATGGTATTAGAGTCAGTCATCGGATGGTGTGAGGCACTAGTCGAAGTAGGGCTAGACCAATCTTGGGCCGTTACAAATGGTATCAAAGCTAGTTACCGGATGGTGCGAGACACTGATCGAAGTAGGGCTAGTCTCTCTCCATAATAGACGCGTTGTAAAAATGGTGAGGGAACAATATCTGTTAGTGGTCTACTTATATCATTACATCAGTCCTATTCACCAATGGCTATAACATAATATCAGCAACAACAAATTAATTAATTAATGGGAAAGAAAAAACACTAATTTACTTTGGTGAGCTCTTACTCAATTCCTAAGTTTCTAATTCTATAAATTATTTCTCTAATTTACTTGGGTTAAAAATCTTGAAACTTGTACGCATATAATGTTATTTTTACTAAATATTTTATTTTCTAAATTTATGGTAGGGAATATATTGTTATTAGACAAAATTTAATTGAGTTTCTTACCTATGGTATTTTCGGTTTTATTTTTAAATTTTGTTTACCAAATCTTTCCTCAATCTTCCCTCCTTCCTCTCGTAATTATCTTATCTTCTTCTCTGTAATTATTTTCATCTCCTTCCTCTATTTAAATACTCAAACCACGTGCTACTTCTATTTTAGGTTAAGACAACACATTTCTGTACGACTGACGATGACATCGCAACTCGAGACCATGACATATGCATAAGGTAGTCGTAGTTATTTTCATAGACTTAGACTAAAATAGAATGTTTTTAATTTAAACGTTTATTTATTTTATATAGTCTTTTGTTGTGTTGTTTTTAGAGGTGTTTTCAAATCACGTAAGTTTATGACTGTGTTTTAAGATGAACGTGACAGTTTACGAAAGTTTAAATAAAATATTTCTGCGTTCAATGCTCATGATATGTATAGAGTGACGACCTTAAATTAAAATAGAAAATTTAGAATAGTTAAAAAAAAATATCTTGATAAATTTAGAAAAAAAAAAATATTTGAAACAATGAAAAAATTATATTTAAGAACAAAAAAAATCAAATTACATATTTCATATTAGATATATCAATGAAATTTAAAAAAAAGAAAAAAGAAAAAAAAAAAGAAAAAAAAAAAGGTCATTAGAGTTGTTGAAATGTATGATCTAAAGCCTTATAGCATAATGTTCGACGGTAGTTGATATATGAAAGTATCATGTTCAAGAAATAACTTAAAGGTCTATAGTATAGATATAAAGTTGAATGTTTTATTTTTATAACACTGTTGATATAATTCATTTTATAATTACTACAAAGGATTGGATCCTAATCGTCAATGTAAAGACATTTGAGCCACAACATTCGACACAATGAATTTGTATAAGATTAGATCACGTAATATTTATTCTTTTTATAAATCAATTAATTTAAAAAATTAATATTTCACTCGATAATCATAATTGCTTCTATATCATTTAAATTTTAAATTTTAAAATTTTAATTTATTGGTTATTCAATCCATATAACAACCAAAAAAAAAAAAAAAAAAAAACTAGAATTATTAACTTCGGTAATCAATTGTTGAATGCATAAATAGAAATGACAACTAGATACTTTCAACTTTACCAACTTGGAGGATAATAAATTGGTGAATACAAATAAATTCAAATCAAATTTTTGTTTATCGGATATATTCTGTTTTTTTATTGGATATATAAGAAGTGAACATTTAATCGGAACTAAAAAAAAAAAAGCATTTAGAGTTTAAGAAAGAATGAATATTTTGATAAACTTCTGCATCATTTCATATTTTCTAGTGATAACGACAGCCATAGAGAAACCATCGTTTGCAGACTCAAAAGTGTATACAACGCCATTGACAAAATGGAAGGTGACGGTTACTAACCAATTGAGTCGAGGTCAAACTTTATTAGTTTACTGCAAATCAAAAGATGATGACTTGGGTGATCATACACTACAAGTAGGTCAAAGTTTCTCGTGGAAATTCAAAATAAATTTTTTCTTAACCACCCTTAGTCATATTATCACAGGAACATATCATAACGCTATTGTGAATGTTTGATTAATCCACCACACCCAAAGGGTGGTGAGAGTTCTCTTATTTATAATCATTTACAGAATACAGAAATAAGGTAAATTACAAATAATAAGAAAATAGCGATAAAAGGAAAGAATAATAAATGAATACAATATATTTGCATTTAGTAAAAGGGCAAATATGGTAACCCGTAATGTAAGACAAATATCTAGATATTTGCCTTATAATAAATGGTCAACTATCTTTAACACCCCCCCGCAAGCTGAGCGTCGGATTTGAACGAACATGAAGCTTGGATCTAAAAAATTCAAAGAGAGGTCGAGAAATACTCTTTGTGAAGATGTCAGCAACTTGGAGATGAGAGGGTACATATTGTGTACGAAGTTTGCCAGCGATGACAAGTTCTCGAAGGAAATGATAATCTAGTTCAACATGCTTGGCCCGCTTGTGAGAAACAGGATTAGAGCTCAAAAAAATAGCACTTTTGTTGTCACATAAGAGTAAGGGCTGCTGTGAAATAGGGACCTTGAGGTCATGCAAAAGATGCGTAACCCAAAGAAGTTCAGCAGCAGTTGTGGCAAGAGCACGATACTCAGATTCACAGCTGGAGCGTGATACAGTAGGTTGCTTTTTGGCACTCCAAGAAATTTGAAATAGGAATAGTGGAAAGAGATTGGGCTTGGGAGCTAGGGATAGCAGGAAAGTGAGTTTCATCAAATTGAGCATGGCAGGTGATATATAGCTTAGTGGTGGCGGGATCAAGACAGCGGAACCCTTTATGAATAGGACTATAACCCAAAAAAATACAAGGAATGCTGCGGGGAGAAAGCTTGTTAGGCATATAATCACGCAAGTAAGGATAAACACGACAACCAAAGGGATGAAAATTGTCATAATGTGAAGTGTAGCCATAAAGGAGTTCAAAGGGTGACTTACCTCCAAGAAGTGGAGTAGGCAACCGGTTGATAATATAAGCTGCAGTGCTGAAGGCGTCAACCCAAAAACGAGGAGAAAGATGAGAGTGAACGAGAAGGGCCAAGCCAGTCTCAGTCACATGACGATGTTTTCTCTCAACACGACCATTTTGAGCAGGTGTATATGGACAAGAGAGTTGGTGGTGGATGCCAGAATTACGTAAATGAGTTTTGAAACAAGTACTAGTAAATTCGGTACCACCATCGCTTTGAAATACTTTGATACGAGAAGAATATTGATTTTCCACAAATTTTTGAAATCGAAGAAAAATATAAAAAAAATAAGATTTAAATTTTAAAGGGTAAAACCAAGTGAATCGAGAATAATCATCAATAAAAATAGCATAATAAAGAAAACCCGAATTTGATTTGACGGGAGAAGGACCCCAAAGATCACAATGAATAAGATCTAACACATGAGACGACCTACGTTCATTGCGGGAATAAGGCAATCGATGACTTTTCGCAAGCTGACAAGTATTACATAATGATGGAGAAGGCAATAAAGACGTAAGAGAAAGATGATCTTTTTTATTTAAAAAAGAAATAACAGAATGATTCACATGACCCAGACGAGCATGCCATAAATCATATGAAGCACGTAAAGATTTGTTTATAAGGGCTGAAATAAAAGCAGAGTTGCCGCGCTCCAGCACATATAGCCCTCCATCTCTTTTACCGGTTGCCACCACCCTTCCTGTTTGATGATTCTGGATAGTAATAAGATTATTAGTAAATGTAACGGAGAGAGGAAAATCAGACGTTAATTTACTTATGGAAAGAAGATTTTTAGTGAGGTGAGGGACAACCAAGACATCTAATAAGTGAATATTTGGAACAGGAGAAAGAGTACCGATGTGGGTAATGGGTAGGGATGCACCGTTTCCTACAATCACAGAGTCCTTACCCGTGTAATTTTTAGACTGATCCAGAATTGATGGGTCGGCAGTCATATGGGCCGAAGCTCCAGTGTCCAAAAACCAATCAGCAGCATCGGGTCCAGCAATAGAACATGATGTGTTAAAGGCTTCAGCAAGGTGAGCATGAGAAGAATCAGGTCGAACATACCGTTGGTTGCAGCGGTCAGCATAATGGCTCTCTTTGCGGCATATTTGGCAATGAGGTGGTCGACGACCCTGGCTTGAGTGGGTTCGTCCTCGATTAGAAGAGTTGTTTTTGTGAGAATAAGAACGACCTCGCTGGTTGGTAAAGAAAGCAGGGTGACTTTCATGGGTGCGACCACGGTTAGTGGCTATGAATGCTGTAGGAGTGGAGTCAGAGGACTCAAGGGAGCGCTGGAACAACTCAAAACTTTCAGTTTTAGAGACTAGATCTGCAAAACAGGGGATAGGGGTGAGAGCCATCTGAGCAGTAGAAAAAGCTGAAAATTCGGTGCCGAGTCCACGAAGGAACCAGTGCACTTTATCAATGTCCTCGACGGGTCTGCCAATGGCATGAAGTTGGTCACAAATTTTTTTGAAGGCACGGGCATACTCAGCAACAGGTTTTGTACCACGTTTCATCAACTGTAAGTCATCCTTGAGTCTCAGTTCACGAGCTTTTGACTGATGGCTGAACGTAGTTTCCAACGCAAGCCAAACATCACGTGCAGTAGAGAGACCAACGACAACAGCCATGGCTTCCTCAGTGAGAGAGGAGAGCAGGAGACAGAGAAGTCGTTGATCGGCTGCTCTCCATGCCAAATATTTGGGGTTGAATGTTGAGGAGGTTTCTAGTTCAAAGCGAGGTGGTGGAACCATAGTTCCATCGACATAGCCCAGCATGTCTTGACTTTCAAGGAGAGGGAGAAGTTGGCTTTTCCAAAGAAGATAATTGGAGGAAGAAAGTTTGATGGTGATCATATGGATTAGAGTATTGAAAGGAAGAAGATGATAACAAGATTCGGAAGCCATAGAGAAGAAAGGATCAGGGTTGTTAAACCGAAAGGGCTGTGATACCATGTGAATGTTTGATTAATCCACCACACCCAAAGGGTGGTGAGAGTTCTCTTATTTATAATCATTTACAGAATACAGAAATAAGGTAAATTACAAATAATAAGGAAATAGCGATAAAAGGAAAGAATAATAAATGAATACAATATATTTGCATTTAGTAAAAGGGCAAATATGGTAACCCGTAATGTAAGGCAAATATCTAGATATTCGCCTTATAATGAATGGTCAACTATCTTTAACAGCTATCATTCTATTAATCTATCACAAACCTATCCCTTACTGGCCCTCCATTAGGCAAGTTTATTGTAGAAATGATTGCGGCCTTTGGTTGAGTCATAACAGAAGCTTTTGTTATTATATGGTCCGTAGCTCCACTATAGAGAATCCATGAATTAGAACTAGCAGAGTTAATGGATAATGCAGATACTAGAACAAACCTGCAACATTCGTGTAACTGTCAGAATTACCAGAAAGACGGTGATTGAGTGCAGATAGGCCTTGTGCTATCTATTGTAATTCCTCCGAAGAAAAATTTGGAATGGAATTAGGTGACTATTCTTTTGTATTCAGCTGAGAAGCATCATCCATATTTGCAGATGATCGATATCCACAATTTCTGTATTGTTTGACTTGTACTGCCTTTCCATAATGATTTTTCTATCAACATCGATCTTCTGTTTGTCCCGTTTCATCACAAAATTTACAGTGAAACTTAAGGGTTCGACACTCATCAATTGTATGACTAGTTCTATTGCAATGTTCACGTGCCTTGTCCTTAGTGAATTTTGAATATGATGTCTTCATCTGCACTGTTGCTACAATCGATAAAATCTTAGTATATTCAGAAGTTACTTGACATTGCATCTCTTCTTGTACAAGTAATGAATATGTTTGCCTCACAGTAGATAACAGAGTCATCATCAATATGTTAGATTTCACCATTTTATAAGACTCATTGAACCCCATGAGTAACTTGCATCAACTTGTCTTCTTCCCGTTGATCAACATATATTTGGCGTTGATTAGAAGTAAATGGTGTGCATTGCACTTTCAATTCATTCTAGAGTACTTCGAGTTTGGTGAAATATGCTGACAATGCCATGGTTCCGTGAAAGACATTCTAAATACATAATTAGACCAATTTTTAGATTTGGGTTTAAGAAGTAATTAAAAAAAAAAAAAAAAAAAAAAAAA
>NW_019272053.1:1000629-1079173 GCF_002738345.1 Cucurbita maxima
TAAAAAAAAAAAAAAAAAAAAGAAAATTCAACTATCAAATAAAAAATTGAATTTTATGTTTATTAATCCTAAACTTTTAATTTTAATTTTGTTCAATAAATTATAAATTAAAAAAAATAATGAATAGATCATAATACAAAATTAAAAATTTAAAAATTGGTTAGTCATTTTCTATATAAGAAAAAGACAAATTAAAAAAAAAAAAAAAAGGAAGAATTGCTCTTCTAATTTAACCTTTATTTTTTTTAAATACATTTATCTTTAATGAGTGCCCCCACAAATATTCTTGTAAATAAAAAATTATAAAAACTATTATAAAAAATTATAAATACATTTATCCTACGCGTAATATATCAATATAGCTACCTATACGAGACAAAATATTCTTCAAGTAAAATTATTGTTCCATAATTTTCAAATAATCCCGTTAGGGTTATCCAAAGAGTAACGTGAGACCCATTATTAAAAAGATGAAAAAGTAAAAGATGGGTACGTAAGTATAACATTTGTGAGATATCAATTGATTTTAAATATCGATATCAAACACTTCAATTTATAAATATATAAATATAACTACGGTTAAAGATATTTAATAATAAATTATAGTTTATCATATATATCATATTTGATATTTTATTATAAGGTAAATATCTAGATATTTGCTTTCTTACCATGAGTATCTTTCCATATCCGGTAATTTATTTGATTATAAATAGATAACTTGGAGGTGAATTAAGTAAACATTCTCAACTACATATACTTTAGTCGTATGAGACAAAAGAATCTTCAGGTAGAATTATTGTTCCATAATTTTCAAACAATTCCAACGAAAGAGTAGCGTGGGACCCATTATAAAAAAAACAAAAAAAAGTGGGTAAGTAAATATGACATTTGCATTCTTAAAGGCAGTTGGAACCTTAAAAGACGTAGGGATACCATTGACAGAAAGAAAGGGAGAGTTTACAAGTTTTGGACTTGGCATATCTTGCAGCCAAAGTAACATTGTGTTCATTAAAACAAGGTGGCTATCATATTTAAATTGATGGCATAGTCAAAAGTGCATTAAAATGCCTACATTAATAGTCCAAGAAAAGAACCTGAATCCCTTTTGATGTCTTGAGTTTCATGCAAGCAACCAAAAAGAGAATATAAGGTAGTTTTTAGTTAATCATTTCTATCCAAAATTCCCAAATCTATGTCTTATAAATTAATCCACTCTCATAGCCTTCTCTAAAGCAAAGCCTCTCCATCAAACTTGGCTTCTTTTCCTTTGTAGAGAGCTATCCATCATTGAGCATGGCGGGTCCTCCACAGCTATCTCCACGACCCGCCCGCCCGAACATATTGCGCTACGTCATATTGGTCCTAGTAGCACTAATTGTATTGGTTGGTCTCGTCGTGCTCATCATTTGGTTGACTGTTAGGCCGAAACGACTAAGATACACGGTGGAAAGCGCTGCTGTCCATAACTTTGACATGAGCACAACTCAGCTTAATGCTTCCTTCAATTTCGGAGTGAAAGCTTACAATCCCAATAGACATGTTTCGGTTTATTATGATCATGTCACTGTTACGGTTGGGTTCGGCGATCAAGATTTGGCGTTTGGCGTGATTAAGCCCTTCTACCAACCTCACAAAGATGTGACATGGTTGAACATGGACCTTAATGCTAAAAACTTTTTGTTGCACGACTCCGTGTCGAAGGATCTAGCGCTCGAAAAGGCAGCGGGAGAGATGGATTTGGATCTCTGGATCAAGGCGAGAATTAGGTATAAGGTTGGAGTTTGGAAGTTGGGGCATCGGACGCTTCGAATTCGGTGTTCGCCCGTGATTGTCTACTTGTCTAAAGACAAGGAATTCAAGAGGACTGCTTGCTTTACTGAAGTCTAAAGATGCTTTCTCAATTACTTTCTTAAATTGTGTTCTTGACGGTGTGGTGTTGGGATTAGTTTTTCAAGTTTGGAATTTGTGAGCTATGCTTGTTGTTTCCGATTGTGTGTGTTCATGTATATGCTCTTTTCGATTTTTTTTTTCTTTTTCCTATCAGTCCATTCTTTAACAAATAAGTTCAATTTGTATTTTAATTTGATATGAATAATTGAAAATTTTCATATGTGCAATATTATCTCGTAAGGTATGCTTGAATCGAATGCATTAATTTTCCATGGTGTGTTCAAATGTAAGATTCCTACTCCTATCAAGATTCTAATTGAAAATTCCATTAGATTGTTTTTAAAATTTGAAAAATAGGGAAAAAAATTTCCTCGGATTTAATGTGATTAAGTAGAGTTATTCAATATATACCTCTTTTCATACTTGAATAGATGTACAATATCTATCGATGTCTCCGGTATCAGTTTAAGCTACAATGACAAGACGTCGTTTAATTATGGACAATGTCTATCATTAACGACATCTATCACTATAAATTTTTACAAACAAGTTTCGGTAGGTTGTTGGGCACTCAAGAATGAAGTTTTGTGAAAACCAAGAAGAGTTGTGAATGTGAATGTTTGATTAATCCACCGCACCCAAATAGTGGTGAGATTTCTCTTATTTATAATCATTTACAGAATACAGAAATAAGGTAAATTACAAATAATAAGGAAATAGCGATAAAAGGAAAGAATAATAAATGAATACAATATATTTGCATTTAATAAAAGGGCAAATATGGTAACCCGTAATGTAAGGCAAATATCTAGATATTTGCCTTATAATGAACGGTCAACTATCCTTAACACCCCCCTGCAAGCTGAGCGTTGAATTTGAACGAACATGAAGCTTGGATCTAAAAAATTCAAAGAGAGGTCGAGAAATACTCTTTGTGAAGATGTCAGCAACTTGGAGATGAGAGGGTACATATTGTGTGCGAAGTTTGCCAGCGATAACAAGTTTTCGAAGGAAATGATAATCTAGTTCAACATGTTTGGCCCGCTTGTGAGAAACAGGATTAGAGCTCAAAAAAATAGCACTTTTGTTGTCACATAAGAGTAAGGGCTGCTGTGAAATAGGGACCTTGAGGTCATGCAAAAGATGCGTAACCCAAAGAAGTTCAGCAGCAGTTGTGGCAAGAGCACGATACTCAGATTCACAGCTAGAGCGTGATACAGTAGGTTGCTTTTTGACATTCCAAGAAATGAGATTGTTACCAAGATAAATAAAATAGCCGGATGTAGAACGACGAGTATCGAGACAACCAGCCCAGTCAGCATCCGAATAAGCGACTAGCGTACTAGGAACAGTGGATGGACGAAAGGTAAGACCAAAGTGGAGTGTTCCTTTGACATAGCGAAGAATACGTTTGACAGCAAGAAAGTGATTTGCAGTAGGGACATGCAAGAATTGATTGACAGAATTGACAACATAGGCAATATCTGGACGCGTAATAGTCAAGTACTGAAGGGCGCCAACAAGAGATCTGTAGAGAGTAGAATCAGAGAAAGGAGAACCATCAGCAGTCAGGTGTTGAGAAACAACCATGGGAGTGTGAACTGGCTTGCTATCGAGCAACTGAGCACGAGTAAGAATATCTCGAGCATATTTTAACTGACTGATAAAGAGACCATCAGGAGTGGGTGAAGCTTCAAGACCAAGAAAGTAACTGAAAGAACCCAAATATTTGGTAGCAAACTCAGAATGAAGCTTGCGAGTAAAGCTGTTAATAAGAGATGAGTTGTTGCCGGTAACAATAATGTCATCAACATAAAGAAGTAAATAGATAAGGTTAGATTGCTGATGAAAGACAAAAAGGGACGTGTCAACGCGACCAGGAGGTTGTTCCATATGAACACGTTCAATAAGCGTTCCATTGAGAAAAGCATTCTTGACATCAAGTTGTCGAAGAGGCCATTTATTTGTGATAGCTTTGACAACCAGACTGAAAGTGTCAGTGTAGTCAAGACCAGGAACTTGAGTATAACCTTTGGCAACGAGACGAGCCTTGAAACGCTCGACGGATACATCGGGCAAATATTTAATATGAAACACCCATTTAGAGCCCACGATGTTGGTGTTGGCAGGGCGAGGAACCAAAGTCCAAGTATCATTTTGTTGTAACGCTCGAATTTCTTCATCCATGGCAGCCACCCAAGCAGGATTCTTAGCCGCAGATTTGAATCCTTTTGGCTCAGTGGATGCAAGAAGAGTAGAGAGAAGTCCAGATGAGCCCAACATACCAAGATTTGCTGGATGACGAGTCTTGAATATACCAGCTTTGGCGCATGTGATCATAGGATGAGTGCCCAAAGAAGAGAAATCAACAGGAGGTTCAATAGAGGTCGAATTAGAAGTCGAGGGTGGCAAAGTGGAACCTGCAAGAGAAGTATCAACCTGCATAGACTCATCTACAAGGTCAGAACAAATATCACACGGAGATGAACTGGATTGAGGAATGTGCGGTGATGAAGTGGTAGGGGGGGATGAATCAATATGATGAAGATGTGGTTCCAAGAAATTTGAAATAGGAATAGTGGAAAGAGGTTGGGCTTGGGAGCTAGAGATAGCAAGAAAGTGAGTTTCATCAAATTGAGCATGTCAGGTGATATATAGCTTAGTGGTGGCGGGATCAAGACAGCGGAATCCTTTATGAACAGGACTATAACCCAAAAAAATACAAGGAATGCTGCGGGGAGAAAGCTCGTTAGGCATATAATCACGCAAATAAGGATAAACACTACAACCAAAGGGATGAAAATTGTCATAATGTGGAGTGTAGCCATAAAGTAGTTCAAAGGGTGACTTACCTCCAAGAAGTGGAGTAGGCAACCGGTTGATAATATAAGCTGCAGTGCTGAAGGCGTCAACCCAAAAACGAGGAGAAAGATGAGAGTGAACGAGAAGGGCCAAGCCAGTCTCAGTCACATGACGATGTTTTCTCTCAACACGACCATTTTGAGCAAGTGTATATGGACAAGAGAGTTGATGGTGGATGCCAGAATTACGTAAATGAGTTTTGAAACAAGTACTAGTAAATTCGATACCACCATCGCTTTGAAATACCTTGATACGAGAAGAATATTGATTTTCCATAAATTTTTGAAATTGAAGAAAAATATAAAAAAAATCAGATTTAAATTTTAAAGGGTAAAACCAAGTGAATCGAGAATAATCATCAATAAAAATAGCATAATAAAGAAAACCCGAATTTGATTTGACGGGAGAAGGACCCCAAAGATCACAATGAATAAGATCTAACACATGAGACGACCTAAGTTCATTGCGGGAATAAGGCAATCGATGACTTTTCGCAAGCTGACAAGTATTACATAATGATGGAGAAGGCAATAAAGACGTAAGAGAAAGATGATCTTTTCTATTTAAAAAACAAATACCAGAATGATTCACATGACCCAGACGAGTATGCCATAAATCATATGAATCACGTAAAGATTTATTTTTAAGGGCTGAAATAAAAGCAGAGTTGCCGCGCTCCAGCACATATAGCCCTCCATCTCTTTTACCGGTTGCCACCACCCTTCCTGTTTGATGATTCTGGATAGTAATAAGATTATTAGTAAATGTAACGGAGAGAGGAAAATCAGACGTTAATTTACTTATGGAAAGAAGATTTTTAGTGAGGTGAGGGACAACCAAGACATCTAATAAGTGAATATTTGGAATAGGAGAAAGAGTACCGGTGTGGGTAATGGGTAGGGATGCACCGTTTCCTACGATCACAGAGTCCTTACCCGTGTAATTTTTAGACTGATCCAGAATTGATGGGTCGGCAGTCATATGGGCCGAAGCTCCAGTGTCCAGAAACCAATCAGCAGCATCGGGTCCAGCAATAGAACATGACATGTTAAAGGCTTCAGCAAGGTGAGCATGAGAAGAATCAGATCGAACATACCGTTGGTTGCAGCGGTCAGCATAATGGCCCTATTTGCGGCATATTTGGCAATGAGGTGGTCGACGACCCTGACTTGAGTGGGTTCGTCCTCGATTAGAAGAGTTGTTTTTGTGAGAATAAGAACGACCTCGCTGGTTGGTAAAGGAAGCAGGGTGACTTCCATGGGTATGACCACGATTAGTGGCTGTGAATGCTGTAGGAGTGGAGTCAGAGGACTCAAGGGAGCGCTGGAACAACTCAAAACTTTCAGTTTTAGAGACTAAATCTGCAAAACAGGGGATAGGGGTGAGAGCCATCTGAGCAGTAGAAAAAGCTGAAAATTCGGTGCCGAGTCCACGAAGGAACCAGTGCACTTTATCAATGTCCTCGACGGGTCTGCCAATGGCATGAAGTTGGTCACAATTTTTTTTCAAGGCACGGGCATACTCAGCAACAAGTTTTGTGCCACGTTTCATCAACTGCAAGTCATCCTTGAGTCTCAGTTCACGAGCTTTTGACTGATGGCTGAACGTAGTTTCCAACGCAAGCCAAACATCACGTGCAGTAGAGAGACCAACGACAACAACCATGGCTTCCTCAGTGAGAGAGGAGAGCAGGAGACAGAGAAGTCGTTGATCGGCTGCTCTCCATGCCAAATATTTGGGGTTGAATGTTGAGGAGGTTTCTGGTTCAAAGCGAGGTGGTGGAACCATAGTTTCATCGACATAGCCCAGCATGTCTTGACTCTCAAGGAGAGGGAGAAGTTGACTTTTCCAAAGAAGATACTTGGAGGAAGAAAGTTTGATGGTGATCATATGGATTAGAGTATTGAAAGGAAGAAGATGATAACAAGATTCAGAAGCCATAAAGAAGAAAGGATCAGGGTTGTTAAACCGAAAGGGCTCTGATACCATGTGAATGTTTGATTAATCCACCACACCCAAATGGTGGTGAGAGTTCTCTTATTTATAATCATTTACAGAATACAGAAATAAGGTAAATTACAAATAATAAGGAAACAGCGATAAAAGGAAAGAATAATAAATGAATACAATATATTTGTATTTAATAAAAGGGCAAATATGGTAACCCGTAATGTAAGGCAAATATCTAGATATTTTCCTTATAATGAACGGTCAACTATCCTTAACAAGAGTAAAGAACTCAATATCAAGGGGAATCAAAGAAAAAGCTATCGAGTTTATTTTTGGTGGATTTGGTCTAAATTCATCAACCATGGTCCATTAAGCTTCAACCGAAGGATACCATGAACTTTATAGAGATGAGTTGAGAAGAATTCGTGAAGGAGTCAAGAGCTAAGGCGAGTTGCTCAATAACCTCTAATTTTTATGAAAAATGGGTAATGTGCCGAGAGAAAGAATGAGGGAAATTGAGGGTATGCACAAGAATATCATTCCAAAATGAATTCTTAAGCTTGAGGAGAAGATAAGGAACAATTTCCATGAAGAAGTTAGGAGCTAAAAATGTCCCGAACATCTTAACCAATATGCACTTTTTGGATTTGAACTCGGGTGAGAACAATGTTTTCCAGCGAACTTGGTGACCTACATCTTGAGCTATGATTCACGAAAAGGTATGAATCCGATCTCTACGTCATTCTTGCAACACCATCTTGAAGTTCTATAAACAAATCGAGGAGAGAAATCCACCGTATCAAGCTGGATAATAGCCATTTTAGGGCTTTCGACAATGGAACGTCGCCACGTCTTCTTCCCCTATTTTAGGGAAGGAGATGATGACATGAACTGCTCACATTAGCAAATACTGACACTGATGATGACTAGTTCTCAAGAAATTGATGATGACTTTAGAAACTTAACTAAAGGATGAATCTACCTAAGAAAATTTGGAGTAATTTGGATACCAAAAGCTCGAGAATGGAGGTCTCGAACGTCAACGTCGAGGTAAGTAGCCATCTTAGATTTTTCTTAAGAAATACTTGTAGGAATCCTTTAGTGAACCTTAAGTTAAATATGAATTAAGGGAATACAAAAGGAAGAGATTAAGAACTTTGAGTTGAAGGCCCGAAACAAGTATTTTGCTAAGAAATCAAGTAGTTTTAAACCAACTAATTAAAAGAACTCCGCTACCTATAAAATTTTAGACATGAGTATCACATGACATATTAAGGTTTTATATGTAATTTTATGGTTATTGGATAATGATAAGTGACTAAACCAAGAAATAATGTAAAATAAACGAAATGTCCCTAAAATTTAAATGATCTTCAAATACCATGAAGTTTTATAATAGGCCTAAGGATGATGTAAATTTTCAAGATCATTCGAACATGGTTATAGGCTAAAGAAAGATTTAAGTTTAAAATGACCATAAGGATATAAAAATACATTCTAAGTATCAAGTCATTTGGATCAAGTTTAGAAACTAAACTAAGAAAGGGTGTAAGTTAAGTGTAATACTTCGAAAGTTAAAGTAACTCAAATAAGTTTAAGGAACTTCTCAGATTTTAAATTCTTTATGCAAATTACAAAAATTCTCTCGAAGTCCTCTTAAATTATGAAAATGCCACTAAAGAAAATTTGGAAACGGATTTGGTTCCAAAACCATTTAGTACAAAATCATATGTATCTTCACCTTCAATAGTTCGAGAAGACTTGATGTTCTTTAGATATAACAGTTGAAATTAAAAAACAATGTTGGCAGCACCCTATCGGAGTAGATATTTTGACTAGTAATCTAAAAATATTTAAAATAAAAAGAGAAAATTTATCACGAACCAAGCATCATCTATAAATAAAATATTATGAAAAATATTTTAAACAAGAATCGAGTGATAAGAATTCTTAAAACTCGAGTTTGAAACTTTTAGATTATGTGTTTTTCTTCCTTCTAAATTCGAGAGCTATGATTAATCATTTTTCTTTTTACCAACTACTACACGTTCCATATAGTATTTCCAACAAGTTTCTTGAAGAAATTCGAAAGAACATGTTTTTTTAGTAAATATTGAAAGGTTAGAACTTGAGCTAGAGACCACGAAACGAAATGCATTGCTCTCTACTTCTTCTAAAACTCTATTTAAATGTTTTGTGAAGAAATTGCAATTTAATGTTTACATAGAGCTGTACGAGAGCAAACCAGAGATATATGATGAGCAAAATTGTGATTTTCCAGCCACTAAAGGAAGAAGATGAATCCCCAAAGTCAGAGATAACCTATGACATTTCTATATTTTTTAAAAATCAATTTAGACCCCTTCCAGATTTGTTTTCATGAATTTGTTTATGGTCCGTAAAATTAGATTTAAAGATGAATATAATAAAAAAAAATTGGGAGCAATTTGGATAACGAAAGCTTGAGAACGAGGACCCGAACGCCAACACCGAGGTAAGCAGCCATCTTGGACTTTTTTTAAGAAATATCTTTAGAAATCATTTGGATCTAAGTATGAACCCTACCATGAGTATGAATTAATGGACTATGAAAGAAAAATACCAAGAACAGTGAGTTAAAGCCTTAAACTGAGCAATTTTTTTCATGATAATTGATCAATTTTTAAAATTGGAGAGTTATTAAAAAGCGAAACCAAGAATTAGGGGTAAAATAACATAAATGCCCCTAGGACTTATATCGCTTGGAATGCAAAAAGCCTTGGATACTTGAAATGTATGGAACCTTCGGCATAGGATTTGAGACCGTATCGCACAGGGAACACATGAACTCCTCAAACACAGGTGAGCTTGATTTGAACCTGCACCCTTTCAGACTATAATTTTAATCTAGTGCCTTAGAACAATTCAACCATCTCAACATTTTTAAGACATATAGACCCTTTCTATGTAGAATTGCACCTTAGTAACCTTGTCACACTTTTGTATATGACCATGGATGATACTAGGTATCAATCTTTTGCAAGCCGCAACAAGATGTATTAAAATCAAGTAGTCAAAGAGAGGCTACTCAAAGGACATGACTCAAGTCGAGGATACACCATGCTCTAAATTGTTGAGAGTGAGATTTGAACCGACACCCTTTCAAACTAGAACCTACTTTCTTAGTAGCCTTGTCACACTTTTGTATATGACCAATTTGGATAAAGCTTGGTACTTGAATTCTTTCTATCTCACCTTTTTGCAAGTGGGTTTACAAAATTAAGAGCTCTAGTCAGTATACACCATGCTCTAAAATTATTGAGAGTGGGATTTGAACTACGCCATTTCGAACCAAAACCTTAATCTAGTGCTTTAGACTAACTCAGCCATCTCAATATTTTTGAGACATTTTTATAACTCATTTCTACATAGAATTGCACCTTAATAATCTTGTCATACTTTTGTATAGGACCAATTTGGGTAAAGCTTACTAGGTACTTGAATTCTTTCCTTTCCATCTTATTGGTGAACTACTAGCCCCAATCTAGATCACTAATAGCAATTATCATATAGTAGAGAAAATAGAAAGTAACGTTAAAGAGGATTTGAATGCACACTCTTTCAAACCAGAACCTTAATCTGGCGCCTTAGACCAACTCAGAAATCTCAACATTTTTAGACTTATTTAAAGAGTTGCGACTTTGGCCCAAACCCGTTTCTACACAGAATTGCAGTTTAGTAATCTTGTCACACTTTTCTATATGACCAATTTGGGTAAAGCAAGATAATACTAGGTACTTGAATCCTTTAGAGAAAACATAAAGTAAAGTTAAAGAGTGAGAGATGTATGAAGAGGTATAGATTTCAGAGACATCTTTTTACCGAGAAAATAGAAAGTGAAGTTAAAGATTCAGATATGTATGAAGAAGTATGAATGTCAGAGCCATCTTTTGAAAGTGGGTTTACAAAATAAAATGTTCCAAAAAGATAGTTCTAGGCTCATCCATTAAAATGTTGCCTCTTAAAAACCTAAGATTTTTAAGTGATTAAGCCTCATGGATAGCAAGTGAGCATGAGGCTACCTTTGATTTTTTCAAGTAGTCGTCAAGAGGCTACCTTAAATTCTTAATAGACATGACTCAAGTCGAGTATACACCATGTACTAAATTGTTGAGAGTGGGATCTTTTCAAGTGTTCTCAAGATGTATTAATCAAGAGATACAAGGCTTAAATTGTAAATTAAGAATTCAGTCAACAAATGTACTAGACTATGATGAAACGTTTAGTCCATTAGGGAAGATCATTATTGTACTGGTCCCACTAGCGCTTGTGACAAGTAAAATTTAGAAATTATGGCCAATGGATGTGAAAAATGCTTTCTTGCATGGAGAGTTGGACTGAGATATCTACATGAACTGACCAAATAGATTTGACAATGCAGTTGGTACATGCAAAGTCTGAAAAAGCCTCATTTGAATGTTTCTCGACGAATCTTGAGGCATGTTAAAGGTACAATCAACTATGGTCTTTTGTACAAAAGAAACAAATACTGCAAACTATTTTGATACCGTGATGTTAATTTTGTAGGAGACAACAATACCCAAAGTTCAATCATTGAGTATGTAGTTAAGCTAAGCACAGGAGCAATTTCTTGTTGTAGCAAACGACGACCAATAATATAATTGTCAACTATAGAAGTTGAATATAAAGTTGCTCAAGAAAGTATGTAGCTAAAACTCATAATGGAGGATTACACTAGAAAATTGACTATCCAAATTCATCAACCATAATCTATTAAGCTTCAATCGAAGGATACTATTAAGGATAGTTGATAGTTCATTATAAGGTAATATTTGCCTTACATTACGACTTACTATATTTTCCCTTTTATTAAAGACAAATATATTGTATTCATTTATTATTCTTTACTTTGACTGTTATTTCCATATTATTTGTAATTTACCATATTTCTGTATTCTGTAAATGATTATAAATAAGAGAACTCTCACCACCATTTAGGTGTGGTGGATTCAACAAACATTTACATGGTATCAGAGCCCTTTCGGTTTAACAACCCTGATCCTTTCTTCTCTATGGCTTCTGAATCCTCTTATCGTCTTCTTCCTTTCAATACTCTAATCCATATGATCACCATCAAACTTTCTTCCTCCAATTATCTTCTTTGGAAAAGTCAACTTCTCCCTCTCTTTGAGAGTAAAGATAGGCTAGGTTATGTTGATGGAACTATGGTTCCACCACCTCGCTTTGAACCAGAAATCTCCTCAACACTCAACCCCAAATATTTGGCGTGGAGAGCAGCTGATCAACGACTTCTCTGTCTCCTGCTCTCCTCTGTTGCTGAGGAAGCCATGGCTGTTGTCGTTGGTCTCTCTACTGCACGTGATGTTTGGCTTGCGTTGGAAACTGCGTTCAGTCATCATTCGAAAGCTCGTGAACTAAAACTCAAGGATGACTTGCAGTTGATGAAACGTGACACCAAACTTGTTGCGAGTATGCCCGTGCCTTCAAAAAAATTTGTGACCAACTTCATGCCATTGGCAGACCTATCGAGGACATTGATAAAGTGTACTGGTTTCTTCGTGGACTCGGCACTGAATTTTCAGCTTTTTCTACTGCTCAGATGGCTCTCACCCCTATCCTCTGTTTTGCAGATTTAGCCTCTAAAGCTGTAAGTTTTGAGTTGTTCCAGCGTTCCCTTGAGTCCTCTGACTCCACTTCTACAAGATTCACAGCCACTAATCGTGGTCGCACCCATGGAAGTCACCCTGCTTCCTTTAGCAACCAGCGAGGTTGTTATTATTCTCACAACAACAACTCTTCCAATCGAGGACGAAGCCACTCAGGTCAAGGTCGTCGACCACCTCACTGCCAAATATGCCGCAAAGAGGGCCATTATGCTGACAATTGCAACCAACGGTATGTTCGACTTGATTCTTCTCATGCTCACCTTATTGAAGCCTTTAACACGTCATGTTCTATTGCTGGACCCGATGCTGCTGATTGGTTTCTTGACACTGGGGCTTTAGCCCATATGACTGCTGACCCATCTATTTTGGATCAGTCTAAAAATTACACGGGTAAGGACTCTGTGATCGTAGGAAACGGTGCATCCCTACCCATTACCCACACCGGTACTGTTTCTCTTGTTTCAAATATTCACTTATTAGATGTCTTGGTTGTCCCTCATCTCACTAAAAATCTTCTTTCCATAAGTAAATTAACGTCTGATTTTCCTCTCTCCGTTACATTTACTAATAATATTATTACTATCAAGAATTGTCAAACAGGAAGGGTGGTGGCAACTCGTAAAAGAGATGGAGGGCTATATGTGCTGGAGCGTGGCAACTCTGCTTTTATTTCAGTCCTTCGAAACAAATCTTTACGTGTGACACAATCGCACTTTTGAAGGCAGCAGACTAGCGATTGTGCGACACTCACTTTTCAACGACAAGTGAGTTAAGCCAATTTTTTCTTGCGTCGCCTACGACCAAGCGACTTATGATTGAGCCTCTAGCCTCGGTTTTAAAAGAAGGTTTTAGAAAACGAGAGCAAAGAGAGATTTTTGAAAGAGACGTTATATAAGCAAGCAAGAGAGGGATAACAACGACTTACAATATATAACCTTGGGTAGGAGGAAGTTGCATATGATTTATGGAATGCTCGTCTGGGTCATGTGAATCATTATGTTATTTCTTTTTTAAATAGAAAAGGTCATCTTTCTCTTAAGTCTTTATTGCCTTCTCCATCATTATGTAATACTTGTCAGCTTGCAAAAAGTCATCGATTGCCTTATTCCCGCAATGAACGTAGGTCGTCTCATGTGTTAGATCTTATTCATTGTGATCTTTGGGGTCCTTCTCCCGTCAAATCAAATTCGGGTTTTCTTTATTATGTTATTTTTATTGATGATTATTCTCGATTCACTTGGCTTTACTCTTTAAAATTTAAATATGATTCTTTTGATATTTTTCTTCAATTTCAAAAATTTTTGGAAAATCAATATTCTTCTCGTATCAAGGTATTTCAAAGTGATGGAGGTACCAAATTTACTAGCACTTGTTTAAAAATTCATTTACGTAATTCTGGCATCCACTATCAACTCTCTTGTTCATATACACCTGCTCAAAATGGTCGTACTAAGAGAAAGCATTGTCATGTGACTGAGATTGGCTTAACCCTTCTCTTTCACTCTCATCTTTCTCCTCATTTTTGGGTTGGCGCTTTCAGCACTGTAACTTATATTATCAATCGGTTGCCTACTCCAGTTCTTGGAGGTAAAAGTCACCCTTTGAACTCCTTTATGAATACACTCCACATTATGACAATTTTCATCCCTTTGGTTGTCGTGTTTATCCTTATTTGCGTGAGTATATGTCTAACAATCTTTCTCTCCGCAACATTTCTTGTATTTTTTTGGGTTATAGTCCTGCTCATAAAGGATTCTGCTATCTTGATCCCGCCACCACTAAACTATATATCACCCGCCATGCTCAATTTGATGAAACTCACTTTCCTGCTATCCCTAACTCTAGGCCCAACCTCTTTTCTCTATTCCTATTTCAAATTTCTTAGAACCACATCTTTATCATATTCATTCATCCCCCCTACCACTTCATCATCGCACATTCCTCGATCCAGTTCATTCTCGTGTGATATTTGTTCCAGTTCATTCTCGTGTGATATTTGTTCTGACCTTGTGGATGAGTCTGTGCAAATTGATACTTCTCTTTTAGGTTCCATTTTGCCCCCCTCGACTTCTAATTCGACCTCTATTAAACCTACTGTTGATTCCTCTTCTTTAGGCACTCATCCTATGATCACACGAGCCAAAGCTGGTATATTTAAGACTCGTCATCCAACAAATCTTGGTATGTTGGGCTCATCTGGACTTCTTTCTGCTCTTCTTGCATCCACTGAGCCAAAAGGATTCAAATCTGCAGCTAAGAATTCTGCTTGGGTGGCTTCCATGGATGAAGAAATTCGAGCATTACAACAAAATGATACTTGGACTTTGGTTCCTTGCCCTGCCAACACTAACATCGTGGGCTCTAAATTGGTGTTTCGTATTAAATATTTGCCTGATGAATCCGTCGAGCATTTCAAGGCTCGTCTTGTTGCCAAAGGTTATATTCAGGTTCCTGGTCTTGACTACATTGACACTTTCAGTCCGGTTGTCAAAGCTACCACTGTCCGTGTTGTGCTCTCTATTGCAGTCACAAATAAATGGCTTCTTCGACAACTTGATGTCAAGAATGCTTTTCTCAATGAAACTCTTATTGAACGTGTTCATATGGGACAACCTCCTGGGTATATTGATCCTCGATTTCCCACTCATGTTTGTCTATTAAAGAAAGCCCTCTATGGCTTAAAGCAAGCTTCTCGTGCCTAGTTTCAGTGTTTTAGCTCATTTCTTCTCACACTTGGGTTTTTTTGCAGTCGCGCTGACACGTCCCTTTTTGTCTTTCATCAGCAATCTAACCTTATCTATTTACTTATTTATGTTGATGACATTATTGTTACCGACAACAACTCATTTCTTATTGCAGCTTTACTCGCAAGCTTCATTCTGAGTTTGCTACCAAAGATTTGGGTTCTCTTAGTTACTTTCTTGGTCGTGAAGCCACCCACTCCTGATGGTCTCTTTATTAGTCAGTTAAAATATGCTCGAGATATTCTTACTCGTGCTCAGTTGCTCGATAGCAAACCAGTTCACACTCCCATGGTTGTTTCTCAACACCTGACTGCTGATGGTTCTTCTTTCTCTGATCCTACTCTCTATAAATCTTTTGTTGGCTCCCTTCAGTACTTGACTATTGCGCGTCCAGATATTGCCTATGCTGTCAATTCTGTCAGTCAATTCTTGCATGCCTCTACTGCAGATCACTTTCTTGCTGTCAAACGTATTCTTCGATATGTCAAAGGAACACTCCACTTTGGTATTACCTTTCGTCCATCCGCTGTTCCTAGTACGCTAGTCGCTTATTCGGATGCGATTGGGCTGGTTGTCCCGATACCCGTCGTTCTACATCCGGCTATTCTATTTATCTTGGTAACAATCTCGTTTCTTGGAGTGCCAAAAAATAACCTACTGTCTCTCGTTTCTAGCTGTGAATCTGAGTATCGTGGTTTTGCTACAACTGCTGCCGAACTTCTTTGGGTTACGCATTTTTTGCATTAGGGGTGTACATTCAACCCGACAACCCGGACTAACCCAACCCGAACTAACCCAACCCGAACTATAAGAGTTGGGTAGGGTTGGATTAGTATTTCGGGTAGGATTAGGTTCATTTTTCTGAACCCGATTTGAATCGGTTCGATTTCGGGTTCGTAGGACAAAACCCTCGGGTTGACCCGAGCGACCCGATTCAAATAAAATATATAAATTACATAGAATCCTAAAATATCAATAGGCTTGCTAGAGTGATACTTTGGCCAGTCTAATGTGACCTATGTTTGAGTTCGATTTTTTATTATTTTATTTAATTTCTTTTTATATTATTTTGTTATTTTATTAATTTCTTTGTTTAGTTTTTTTTTTATATATATATACATGTTTCTTTTTATTATTTTAAACTTTTATATTATTTTGTTATTTTATTATTTTTAATTTCTTTGTTTAGTTTATATATATATATATATATATCTATATATCTATATATATATATTTCTTTTTATTATTTTAAACTTTTATATTATTTTATTATTTTATTATTTTTAATTTCTTTGTTTAGTTTTTTTTTATTTTTTATATATATACATGTTTCTTTTTATTATTTTGTTTAATTTCTCCCAATTATTTTGTTATTTTAATTTATTTAATATTATTTTTGAAAGAAAGCGTTAATGTTCATAAATTATATATTATATATAAATAATTTTAAAACGTATTCTAAATTTTATTATATTTATTATCTATCTTTCAATATTATTATATCTCAATTTATATATATTTTTTTCTTCTAATTGTTTAGTAATATGTGACGTCACATATTTCAATTTTTATTCTGAAAAAAAGCGTTAATGTTCATAAATTATATATATATAAATAATTTTAAAACGTATTCTAAATTTTATTATATTTATTATCTATTTTTGCAATATTATTATATTCCAATTTATATATATTTTTATTTTTTCTAATAGTTTAGTACTCGACGTCACATATTTCAATTCAAATATTTTTATATATTTTTTATTTTTGTAATTATATATATATATATATATATAAATAATTTTAAAATGTATTCTAAATTTTATTATATTTATTATTTATTTTTGCAAAATTATTATATCCCAATTTATATATATTTTATTTTTTTTTATTTTTATTTTTCTAATAATTTAGTACTCTCTAACGTCACATATTTCAATTCAAATATTTTTATATATTTTTTATTTTTGTTATATACAATATCTTTAAACTAATCATTTTTATTGTTTATTTAATTTTATGATCTATCTTTATATTTTTGTTACTTTAACCCCTTCTAAAAAAATATTGGTATTTAGTTTTATGACAATGTTGAACTATGTTAATATTTAAGAATTTTCGCTTTTTATTTTTTATTGAATTTATTTGTTTATTTATTATTTTTTTTTGTGAATAATTATAAATCGATTTGGGTTTATTTGTGAACTTTTAATATATTTTATGTAACATGTATCAGAATAATTATAAATTGTGGATTAATAAAACTTAACAAAAAATTGACAACCCAACCCGAACCCAACCAAAAAATAGAGGGTTGGGTTGGGTTGTGAAAACTTTTGGGTTGGGTTAGGATACCAATCCAACCAACCCAAACTTTTGGTTGGGTCAAAAAAATCCCTCAACCCAAATCAACCAAACCTGGATCATGTACACCCCTATTTTGCATGACCTCAAGGTCCCTATTTCACAACATCCTCTACTCTTATGTGATAACAAAAGTGCTATTTTTTTGAGCTCTAATCCCGTTTCTCACCAGCGGGCCAAACATGTTGAACTAGATTGTCATTTCCTTTGAGAACTTGTTATCGAACTTCGCACACTATGTACCATCTCATCTCCAAATTGCTGACATCTTCACAAAAAGTATTTCTCGACCTCTCTTTGAATTTTTCAGATCCAAGTTTCACGTTCGTTCAAATCCGACGCTCAACTTGCAGGGGGTGTTAAGGATAGTTGATCGTTCATTGTAGGACAAATTTCTAGATATTTTCCTTACCATATTTTCCCTTTTATTAAAGGCAAATATATTGTATTCATTTATTATTCCTTCCTATACTGTTATTTGAATATTATTTGTAATTTACCATATTTTTGTATTCGATAAATGATTATAAATAAGAGAACTCTTACCACTATTTAGGTGCGGTGGATTCAACAAACATTTACAGATACCTTGAGCTTTCATGGAGATAATATGGAAGAATCCACGAAGAAGTTGAGAGCTAAGGAGCTCTCTATCGAGTTGCTCAATAGCCTCTAATTAATGCGAAAAATGGGTAATGTACGAGAGAATGAATCGGGAAATTGAGGACATACACGAGGATTTATCCTTCCAAAAATGAATTCAAGAGGACTGCTTGCTTTGCTAAGTCTAAAGATGCTTTCTCAAAGCCTTTTTCTTACTTTCTTAAATTGTGTTATTGATGGTGTGGTGTTGGGATTAGTTTTTCAAGTTTGGAATTTGTGAGCTGTGATTGTTGTTTTTCGATTGGGTTTGTGTTCATGTATATGCTCTTTTCGATCTTTTTTTTTTCTTTAATTCTTTCTATCGGTCCATTCTTACAAATAAGTTTGATTTGTATTTTAATTTGATATGAATAATAGTAATCATTAACTTGTAAGATATGTTGGATGTATTAATAGTAATCATTAACTTGTAAGATATGTTGGATGTATTAATTTTTCAAGATAAATAGATTATTCAAGATTACTTTCTTTAGTGTCGGGTTTCAATGTAAGATTCCTACTTCTAATTGAAAATTTCATTAGATTGTTTTTAAAATTTGAAAAGTAAGGAATTTCACTTTTAAAAGTAGAAAAATTTCTTGGATTGATTCGAGTATAAATGGAGCACTTAATGTGGCTAAATAGGATTATTCAATATATACCTCTTTGCACGCTTGAATGGTAGGTGTACCATATCTATCATTGTATTCGATATTAGCTTAAGCTACAATGACAAAACGTCGTTTAATTATGCACAATGTCTTTTATTAACGACATCTATCATTATAACTTTTTACAAACAAGTTTTAGTAGGTTGTTGGGTGACACAATCGCACTTTTGAAAGCAGCGGACTAGCGATTGTGCGACACTCACTTTTCAACGACAAATGAGCTAAGCCAATTTGTTCATGTGTCGCCTACGACCAATCGACGTATGATCGAGCCTCTAGCCTCGGTTTTAAAAGAAGGTTTTAGAAAACGAGGGTAGAGAGATTTTAGAAAGAGAGATTTTTGAAAGAGACGTTATATAAGCACAAGAGAGAGATAACAACGGCTTAGCATATATAACCTTGGGTAGGGAGAAGTTGACAACTAGTCATATCCCCCTATAGTACATTCTGAGACATTTCATGTCTGGCAGGCCTAGACATTATATTTTTGAGACGTCATACGCCCTAGAACTACAAAAGTAAAAACACTAGAATGAAAAGACATGACAAGGGTTTGGCTTGCCATGGGCATGCGGCCATGGGCAACACGCCTTGGACGAGCATGACTGTGACATCCTCCCCCACCTAATTGGTTGACGTCCCTGTCAACCGACTACTTTCAAACCTTGCGATGTGGGTGGCGGCGGAGTTCAGATCTTCGGCGCGTTCCCAACTGGTTTCCTCTGTAGGAAGATTCTTCCATTTGACAAGGAATTCACGAATCGTCCGTATAGGTCTTCCTATCTTCCTAACCCTATCGCCAAGGATCTCCTCTAATTCTTTTGTTTCTTTTTGCCTCAGATCAATGCTCGGTCTCGTGATTGCATTTCGTTGGTCGTCGTCTGGGTCAGAGTGGTATGGCTTCAAGTTGCTCACATGAATCACTGGGTGGATTTTCATCCATGCGGGTAGTGCAACTCGGTAGGAGGTAGTCCCGATCTTTTTAAGGACTTCAACCGGGCCTTCATATTTTTGAACTAGTTCTAGTCCTTTCTGCTGCAAAATCTGATCTGTTCTGGTTTCAGCTTGATGAGGACTTGATCTCCTGCTCGGAATTGAAGGGGGCGACGCTTCTTGTCCGCCCACTTTTTCATATGCTTGGAAGCCTTCTCTAAATATGCCCGGGCTATATCTGTTGTCTACTTCCATTCTCTTGTAAAGTTGTGAGCCTGAGGGTTTTTCCCTGCATAAGGATGATCAATAACATGGGGTAAGGCCGCTTGTCATCTACTTACAATTTCGAAGGGACTCTTTCCCGTAGACGAGCTGGTTTGACAATTGAAGCAAAATTGGGCGACATCTAATAGTTGTATCCAGTTCTTCTAGCGAGCGTCGACGAAGTGACATAAGTATTCTTCGAGCAAGCAATTGAACCGTTCTGTCTGTCCATCGGTTTGCGGGTGGTAACTCGAGGAGATGTTTAAGGTTGTTCCCAAGAAGGCGAATAACTCAGTCCAGAATGTCCCAATGAATCTGCCATCCCTATCACTGATGATGCTCGACGGAATGGCCCATAACTTTACAATGTGTTTGAAAAATAGTTGGGCTGTGAGTTCGGCTGAGCATAATTTGGGAGTGGGGATGAACGTCGCATATTTTGAGAATCGGTTTACGATAACCAAGATAGCGTCATATTCCCCGACTTTTGGGAGGTGTGTTATGAAGTCCAGAGATACACTTTCCCAGGGTCTTGTCGGCACAGGTAGAGATTCCAAGAGTCCTGAGACTTTGGCTTTCTCGACTTTGTCCTGTTGACAGATGAGGCACGTCTTGGTGTATTGCATGATGTCATCTCGCATGTTTGGCCAGAAGTACCCATTTTTTATTAGGGCGTATGTTCTTTGCCACCCAGGGTGTCCGGCCCATAAGGTATCATGACATTCCTGAATGAGCTTCTTCCTCAGTTCTCCCATTCTTGGGACATATAATCTGTTTCCTTTTGTCATCAGAAGGTCTCCCTCAACAATCTGTTTCCTTTTGTCATCAGAAGGTCTCACTCAACCAAAAACTGTCGTGTTTTCCCAGCTTTAGCTAGTTCAACGACGGCTTTGGCCGATGGGTCTTTGTGTAAATTTTCCTTGATGATGTCGCGCATCGATCCATCGATCCATCGATCCATCGATCCATCGATCTTACTTGAGTGAATATGGGCTAACATGCACAGGGCCACATGTTCGCCCTTCCAACTCAGTGCGTCGGCTGCTTGATTACTCTTTCCTGCTTTGTGTTCGAACTTGAAGTCGAATTCGGCCAACGACTCCTGCCATCAGGCTTGTTTTGCCGTCAACTTTGGTTGATCAAAGAAGTGGCAAATAGCACTGTTATCCGTCTTCACTACGAACTGTGATCCCAAGAGATACTGTCTCCAGACTCGCAGGCAATGGACTACTGCTAGCATTTCTTTCTCGGAGACAGTGTATCTACGTTCGGCGTTATTGAGCTTTCGACTTTAGTAAGTGATGGGGGCCTTCCTGAATAAGGACACCTAGGGCAAAGTCGGAAGCATCTATTTCTATTTCAAATGGCTTTGTAACATCTACCAATCCAAGGACAGGACCCCTAGTCATGGTTGTTTTCAGATCTTCAAAGGCCGTTTTATAATCATTTGACCACGACCAAGGGTGGCCTTTCTTCAACAGCTCTGTCAATGGGGCGGCTCGTCGTGAAAACCCTTCGACGAACCGCCTATAGTAGTTGGCTAATCCTAAGAAGGACCGCACATCGGATACGGAAGTAGGAACCTTCCATTCTTGGATAGCTTTTATCTTATCACTATCCATACTAATCTGTCCACATTTGACGACATGTCCAAGGAAGTTGATACATGTTTGTGCGAATGCACATTTCTCTTTCTTGACATACAGTTGGTTCTGTCATAGCTGGTCGAACACCAGCTTCAAGTGCACTTTGTGTTCCTCTAGGGTTATGCTGTAAACCACTATGTCGTCGAGGTATACTATGACGAATTGAACCAAGTATTCGTAGAAAAATTGGTTCATCAACGTGCAGAAAGTGCTGGGGCGTTTGTCAAGCCAAAGGGCATTACTGGAATTCGAAGGCCCCATATCTTGTTACACACGTCGTCTTGGGCTCGTCCCCTTCGGCAATACATACTTGGTAATACCCTGATCGTAAGTCCAACTTCGTGAAGTACTTGGCCCCGTGAAGTTGGTCGAACAAGTCGGATATCATCGGCAGTGGATATTTGTTGTGTACCGTCACCTTGTTCAAGGCTCTATAGTCTATGCACAAACACAACGTCCCATCCTTCTTCTTTTGGAACACTACGGGGGCTCCGTAGGGTGCCTTTGTCGGGCGGATGAATCCCGCCTTCAGCAACTCATCCAGTTGCTTCCTTAATTCGGCTAGCTTGGGCGGAGCCATCCGGTATGCGTTCTTCGCTGGCGGTTTAACCCTAGGGAGGAGTTCGATTTCGTGATCAATGCCTCGATGAGGTGGTAATGTTTGGGGTAAGCTCTCTGGCATTATGTCAGCATAGCTGTTTAGTACCTCCTTGATTTCATTTGGGACAGTTTATTCGGTGGTCGCTACTTCCATCAGTGGTATGACCATAAATGTAGGTTCCTCTCGTGCGAGTCCCCTTTTCAATTGTATGGCCGAGATCATTCGAAGATTACCTGGTTGCTTGATGCTTGCAGGTATTACTGTGGGGTTGCGGTTGGTGATCACTAAGCATTTTGCCAGCGGCATTGGGATAACTTTGTGTTCTAGGAGGAACTCCATCCCAAGTACCACGTCAAAGTCATCCATGCGAGCTACGACAAGATCTAGCTCTCCTGTCCAATCCCCTATTTTGAAGGGGACTCTTTTGGAAACTCCCACAATAGGCAAGGCCTCAGAGTTGACAACTTTCATTTTCCCCGGGTCCTTTCCTATAGTGAGTCCCAATCTTCGGGTTTCTTGATCGGCGATGAAGTTGTGGGTCACTCCTGAATCTATCAGAGTGCTTCTGCTCGGTCGAGAATTTATTGTTGCATCTACAAACAAGAGCCATTTCTCTACTATCTCCTTCGGTTCGACCTTCCATTGGAGGGCTGACAAGAATTTAAGTGCGCCCATTCGGGGGATTGTCTTGATCTTTCTTCTTGTCTAGCATAGTCTCGACCCTTGCATCATTGCTCTCTTGAATAGACACTTGGAGCGCAGTGAGAGAGGCCCAATGAGAACAGTAAGATACTTTGATGGTAAGGTCCTCGAGATGTCCCCGCTTGGTTGTTTTGAGGAGGTCTATCCGTCCATCCGCTTGGTCTGTCGTTACCTCCGTTCAGTCTGTTGGGGCTTCCATTTCGATGACCTGGTGGCTTGTATGTCTTGTCGCTAGTGTTTGGGGCTGGTGTCATTTTTCTTTGGGATCCCGCTTCGTTCCCATAGTCTAGGAGTCTCTCGGCACAGGTCATTGCGGCAGCTAGGGTTTGGACCTTGTTCTCGTGTAGCTTTATTTTGGCCCATGGCTATAACCCATTTATAAAGAAGAACACCTTGTCCTTCTCTGATGTGCCCCTGATATGTAGCATCAGGGTTGAGAATTGTCTGACATAGTCTCGTACGCCTCTAGTATGTTTCAGGGCTACTAGTTTTTTCATTGATATATGTCCTGCGTTTTCAGGGAGGAATTGGTCCCTCAACTCTTTCTTGAGGTTCTCCCACGAGTCAATGGTGCACAATCCATCCTCGATGTCTTGCACCTTCGTACGCCACCACAGTTTGGCATCGTCTATGAGATACATCGAGGCTACAGTCACCTTCTTGTCGTCGGTACAAGTCCTTGTGGCTTTGAAGTACTGTTCGACATCAAAGATGAAGTTTTCCAACTCTTTGGCGTCCCGATTCCCTTTGAAGGCTCTAGGATCTGGGAATCTTAGATTGTTGGACCCTGTATTAGTTTGCCCAGCCGTGACGTTCTCCACGACTTTCATGGTCACTTCAATTCGAGTGCCCATGGAGGCCATCCTTTCTTGGATGTCGTCGATTGTTGTTTTGAATTCATCAGCTAATCCATTGAACAAGCTCATCATTTTATTTTGTAGCACGTCGAACTCTTCGCCACGTCCCTCCTTGTGCGCGACAGAGCTATCTGGACTACCAGACGATTTTGGGCTGCTCGTAGGAGCAACTCTTTCTTCGAGCGAGGTCACTCGAAACATCAATTTTGCGATTGACAACTCTTCCAGGCGGTTGCCCATTGCGTCGATTTCTACGACTTTCTCACTCAATTCGGTCACCCGTGCTTCTAGGATGTGGAGGGTGTCAGGGACTTCTTTGAGGAACAACATTTCCTCCTCTATTAGCATAAGTCGGTCGGCTTGTGCTTTGGGTGTCGACTTTGTCGCCGACATGGTTTCGGTCTTTACTGTGTCACGGAGCTAACAAAGCTCTGATACCACTTGACACAATCGCACTTTTGAAGGTAGCGGACTAGTGATTGTGCGGCACTCACTTTCCAACGACAAGTGAGCTAAGCCAATTTGTTCTTGCATCGCGTACGGCCAAGCGACGTATGATCGAGCCTCTAGCCTCAGTTTTAAAAGAAGGTTTTAGAAAACGAGGGTAGAGAGAGATTTTAGAAAGAGAGATTTTTGAAAGAGACGTTATATAAGCAAGCAAGAGAGAGATAACAACGGCTTAGCATATATAACCTTGGGTAGGGAGAAGTTGACAACTAGTCATATCCCCCTAAAGTACATTACGAGGCATTTCATGTCTGACAGGTCTAGACATGATATTTTTGAGGCGTTATAGGCCCTAGAACTACAAACCTGAGGTTTCCACACGCTTGAAAGGGAAAGGTCTCCATTCCTACGGCGGTTTTGTCAACGAACGCGTCTCGGGCCGGGAACTTGATCCCCCAAAAAGGAAGGGGTCTCTTTCTTCGCCCGATGATAGAGGGCCAATTCTCATTGCACAAGACGGTGTCTTCATGACTTCCGGCCCAATCACTATCGCCCAACCAACTCAAGATTGCAATTTCTAGAGTAATCTCGCCATGCAGTCCGAATTGAATGTCTGGCACAATTCTGACTACTAACGCTGCCTATGAAAGAATTGTTGATGCATACTTTTCATCCAAGAAGGATTTGTGAAATGCCCTTATGAACCTTATATGCAAAGGGGAACTCACGTGGAGAAGCATGCACCTATGATGGGCCCACTGCTAACCAAAGTGACGATTGAGTTAATACACTAGAATGAAAAAACATGACAAGGGTTTGGCTTGCCATGGACAACACGCCTTGGACGAGCATGACCGTGACATTGGGCACTCAAGAATGAAGTTTAGTGAAACGGTGAAGAGTAAAGACCTCAAGATCCAGGGGAATTAAGAAAAAAGGTTTTGGATCTATTTTTGGTGGATTTGGAGACAATATAAATTCATTAACTACGGTCCATTAAGCTTCAATCCAAGGATGCTATGAGCTTCATGGAGATGAGTGGAGAAGAATTTGTGAAGAAGTCGAGAGCTAAGGAGCTCTCTATCGAGTTGGAACCTCTCATTTTTATGAAAACTGGGTAATGTGCTGAGAGAAAGAATTGGGAAATTGAGGGTATGCACAAGAATTCATCATTCCAAAATGAATTCTAAGCTTGAGGAGAAGATAAGGAACAATTTCCATGAAGAAATTGGGAGAGCAAAACGTCCAAAACATCTTAACCAATATGCTCTTTCTGGGTATCAGCGAACTTTGGTGGCCTATATCTTGCGCTATGATTCACGAAAAGGTATGAATACAATCTCTACATCATTCTTACGACACCATCTTGAGGTTCTATAAATAAATCGAGGAGTGAAAGCCACTGTATCAAGCTGGATAGGAGCGTTTTTAGGGCTGTCGACAATGGAACGTTGCGTCTTCTTCCCCTATTTTAGGGAAGGAGATGTTGACGTGAATTGGCCACATCATTTAAAAAAACTGACATTCCTTGATTTTTTTTTTTTTTTTAAATTAAACCCAATTGAGACTAGTTCTCAAGATATTGATGATGCCTTGAGAAACTAGACTCAAGGATGAATCTACTTAAGAAAATATGGAGTAATTCAGACATCAAAAGCTCGAGAATGGAGGTTTCGAACGTCAATGTCAATGTAAGTAGCCATCTTAGATTTTTCTTAAGAATTACTTGTAGGAATTATTTGTATTTGAGCATGAACCTTTATTTAAACATGTATTAAAGGAATATGAAAGGAAAACATTAAGAACCGTGAGTTAAAGGCCCGAACCAAATATTTTGCTTGGAAATTAAGTAGCATTAAATCAACCAACTAAAAGAACTCTGCTACTCATGAAATTTTAAACATGAGTATCATATGACATACTAAGGTTTTATTTGTAATTTTATGGTTATTGGATAAAGATAAGTGACTAAACTAAGAAATAATGTAAAATAACCGAAATACCCCTATAACGGTTACCTTCGATTTAAGACCTAAGTGATCTTCAAATACCATAAAATTTTAAAATAACTGAAAAACACGTATATGGGACTTCCAACAATTTTTTTTTTTTTTTTTTGAAGGCCCGGGACTTGATAAAATCTAAAGCGTCCCAACTAATAAAAACTTTTCTGGATTTATTCCGCAAAGAACATGTTTAGCAAACATTGAAAGGTCATAAGTCGAGCTACCGACCACAAAACGATATGAAATTGCTCTCTACTTCTTCTGTAAAACTCTATTTAAATGTCGACATAGAGCGGTACAAGAGCAAACCAAAGATGTATGATCAGAAAAATCATGATTTTCCAGCAACTCAACAAGGAAGATGAATCCCCAAAGTCGAACCGTAGGTTGACATTTCAATATTTTTTAAAATCAATTTGGATTCATTCTAGATGGATTTTCATGAATTTCTTTATGGTTCATAACACTATACTTAAAAATGAATCTAATAAAGAAAATAGGGAGCAATTTGGATAATAAAAGCTTGAGAACCAAAGACTCAAACTCCTCTTAGACTTTTCTTAAGAAATATTTGTAGAAATCATTTAGATCTAAATATGAACGCTATACTAGTATGAATTAAGGGACTATGAAAGAAAAATACCAAGAACCATGAGTTAAAGCCCTAAACCGAGCGATTTGATTGGGATTCAAGTAATGTTCAAATAACAAATTAAACAAACTCTCCTGCCCAGACATTTTTAATCTAAGCATAATGTGAAATTTTAAGGGAATATATGAAATTTAGTGGTCATTGGATAAAGATAAGTTGCTAAATCCATGCAAAATGACCAAAATACCCCTACGGTAGTTCATGATAATTGATCAATTTGTAAAGATTGATAGTTATTGCAATACGTTTAAACGCGAAACTAAGAATTAGGGGATAAAATAACATAAATGCCCCTAGGACTCTTTAAAATATTTTAAGATCTACTAAGATAATTGGTACTTTTGGGGGCCTATTTCTAATGACATAAAGGTTGGTACCTATTTCTATTGACATAAAGTTTGGGATCTAAACTAAGTTGGAGCATAAGTAAAGCCTAAGGAGAAATATCCTAAATGATCCTTACCCAAGATTCTTCTAAAATTTTCTCTAAAGAATATATTATGACTTTATGAGGTATCGAATGACTCATGCCTGTTACCATGATGGGTTCATAATTCATAAAATATAAGAAGAGCTTAAGAATGTATGTTATGACCTATGCTGCCAAAAAAAAAAATTGGAACCCTAAAAATTTATAGAATTCTTTAAGATAAAAAACTAAGGGAAATACCAACACAAGCTCTACATTTACAAGGATAAGCACAATGTTATGCACCACAAAGGATAATGAACCAAGATTATCAAACTCAAAAACTCAAGAAATTTCTAGGCCTTCCACGATACAGTATGCTCATGACTCAGACTACATTACTTGGAATGCAAGAAGCCTTGAATGTAGGTCTTCAGACTACACTGCTTGGAATGTAAGAAGCCTCGAGGTAGGTACTTAGACTATGCCACTTAGAATGTATGAAACCTTCGACATATGATTTCAAATCGTATCGTAGGGAATGCATGAACCCCTATATGTCGCTCAGAATGCATGAAGCCTTGGACGTAGGTTTTCAGACTATGCTGCTTTGAACGTAAGAAACCTTGAGTGTAGGTATTTAGACTATGTCGCTTGGAACATTGAAACCTTAGGCATAGATTTTAAGATTGTATCACAGGGAGCACATGAAATTCTGGATGCGGGTTCAGACTATGTTGCTTGGAACGTATGAAGCCTTAGACGTAGGTTAAGAGTGTGTCGCTTGGAACGTATGAAGCCTCAGACACAGGTTTTCACATTCAGGACTTGTACCGCAAATCTTAGGGGAAGTTTCTTGGGGGAAAAAATAAGAAAATTACCAAAAATAAGACAATGGTCAAGAACTTGAACATGGATCAAGATCCAAGTTTTGAAGACAAGAACCCTTAGTACTAAGGTCTTTAGATCAGAACTATAACGGTCTAGATCACCGCTAGCAGATATTGTCCTCTTTGGGGTTTCCCTTTCGGGCTTTCCGTCAAGGCTAGGGGAAGGTTTCCACACCCTTAAGAGTGCTTCGTTCTTATCTCCAACCAATGTGAGACTCTCACAATCCACCCCCCTTCAGGGCCTAGCATCCTCGCTGACACTCTTTCCTTTCTCCAATCGATGTAGGACCCCTGTCAAATCCACCCCCTTTGGGGCGGGCTTCCCCTCAAGGCTAGGGGAAGGTTTTCACACCCTTATAAAGGGTGCTTCGCACAATCCGCCCCCTTCAGGGCCCAGCATTCTCGCTGGCACTCTTTCCTTTCTCCAATCAATGTGGGACCCCCACCAAATCCATCCCCTTTGGGGCCAACGTTCTTATTGGCACACTGTCTCGTGTCTACCCCCCTTCGGAGAACAACTTCCTCGCTGACACATCAGTGTCTGGCTTTGATACCTTTTGTAACAGCCCAGACCACCGCTAGCAGATATTGTTCTCTTTGGGCTTTCCCTTTCGGGATTCCCCCAAGGCTTTAACATGCGTATGCTAGGGAAGGTTTCCACACCCTTATGAAGAGTTTTTCGTTCTCCTTCCCCAACCAATGTGGGACTCTCGCCAAGGTCCTCGGGCTAGATCATGACAAGAACTCATAACTCAATAGCAGAACCAAAGGGCCTAAGTAATTGCAACAAGAATCCTAACAAGTTAAGGAGTGTGGTACCCTAGCATAACAAGAACACGATTAAGAGCTTACAAGTAAGCTAGATGGATGTGGATTTGGAGTAGGTGCCAAGTACCATCCATTTTTGCGTGTATTATAACTTTAGGGACTTGAATGTTATCAAGTATCATGATATTAGAGTATATTATAAGCTATACAAGTAGGCTAGATGGACACGGATTTGGAGTAGGTGCCATGTACCATCCATTTTTACGTGTATTTTACTTTAGGGACTTGAATGTTATCAAATTTCATGATTAGGGTAGGTTATACACTATAGGGTTTGCTCAACTGTTATCAAATTTCATGATTAGGGTAGGTTATACACTATAGGGTTTGCTCAACCAAAAGACCCTGCTCTATTCTCATCCTTAAGATTAAGCATAGGCCGACCTTTGATTTTTTCAAGTAGTCCAGAGGTTCTCTTAAATCCTTATAAAAGGCCGACCTTTGATTTTTTCAAGTAGTCCAGAGGTTCTCTTAAATCCTTATAAAAGAACCTGAAGTATACACCATGCTTTAAATGGTTGAGAATGGGATTTGAATCCATGCCCTTTTGGATCAAAACCTTAATCTCGCGCCTTAGATCAATTCAGCCATCTCAACATTTTTCAGACTTTTTCATAGAGCAGCGATTTCAGCCTAGACCCGTTTCACACAGAATTGCACCTTAGTAACCTTGTCACACTTTTGAATATGACCAATTTGGGTAAAGCTCGACGATACTAGGTACTTGAATTCTTTCCATCTGATAGGGAACTACTAGCTCCAATCTAGATCATTAATAGCAATTATCATATATTAGAGAAAATAGAAAGTAAAATTAAAGAGTAAGAGATGTATGAAGAAGTATCACCAAATACGATTTTGCAATGAAGGAAAATTTATAAAACGGAGAACTTATTATAAGTAAAAAAAGACTTAACTCAAGTCGAGTATATACCTCTCCAAATTGTTGATAGTAGGATTTGAGCCCATGCCCTTTCAAACCTGAACTTTAATCAAGCACCATAGACAAACTCAATCATCTCAACATTTTTAAGAAATGTTTAAACTTCGGCCTAGACCCACTTCTGCATAGAATTAAGGTAATTCTTTCCATATGAAAACTACTATCTCTAGAAAGTAAAATTAAAGATTTGGAATGAAGGAAAATTTATAGCCTTATAAAAAGATGTCAAAGCCATAGGCTAGCTCTACCTACAAGTCCTTATGACTTAAGTTGAGTTACACACGGTGGGATTTGAACCCATGCCTTTTTTGATTAGAACCTTAATTTGGTATCTTAGATCAACTCGGCCATCTTAAAAGAGTAAAGAGCCGCGACTTCAACTTGGACCCACTTCTACACATAATTCCCTCAAAGTCGTAGGCTACCTTAAGTCCTTAAATAAGGAGACATAACTCCAATTGAGTATATACTTATCTTTAAAATTGTTGAGAGTGGGATTTAAACCCATGCCCTTTCGAACCAAAACCTTAGTCTGGCACCTTAGACCAACTCGACCATCTCAACATTTTTAAGAAATATTTATTGAGCCACGACTTCGGCCTAGACCCGTTTCTACACAAAATTGCACCTTATTAACCTTGTCACACTTTTGTATATCGACGATACTAGGTACATGAAGAAGTATTACAAAATACAAACGGAGAACTTGTGCCAAGACTAGATAGAAGATGTCCCAGCCATCTTTTGGTGTCCCCAAGATTAATTAAGATGATCTCTAAGTGAGTATATTGATTTTTTCAAGTAGTCTAGGGTCTCTAAGTCTTTTTGAGAGTGGGATTTGAACCTACGCCCTTTTAGATCAGAACCTTAATTTGACACCTTAGACCAACTCGGCCATCTCAACATTCTTCAACTTACAGAATTGCGACTTCGGCCAAGACTCATTTTTACACAGAATTGCTACTTAGTAACCTTGTCACACTTTTCTATATGACCAATTTGGGTAAAGCTCAACAATACTAGGTACCATCTGACAGGTGAACTACTAGCTCCAGTCTAGATCACTAATAGAAAAAGTTATCATATACTAGAGAAAATAGAAAGTAAAATTAAAGAGCCAGAGATGTACGAAGAAGTATGACCAAATACGATTTGGCAGAAGGCCTTGGAGCAAAATCAAAGGTTGAACTTGTGCTAAGATTAGAAGATGTCAAAGTCATCTTTTACAAGTGGGTTTACAAAAAATCTGGTGCCTTAGACCAACTCGGCCATCTCAACATTTTTAATACTTATTTATAGAGCCGTGACTTTGGCCTAGACCCGTTTCTCCACAGAATTGCACCTTAGTAACCTTGTCACACTTTTTTATATGACCAATTTGGGTAAAGCTCGACGATACTAGGTACTTGAATTATTTTCATTTGACAGGGGAACTACTAGCTCCCGTCTAGATCATTAATAGCAATTATCATATACTAGAAAAAATAGAAAGTAAATATAAAGAGCTAGAGATGTAGGAAGAAGAAGTATCACGAATTTATAGCCTTGGAACAAAATCAAATTGCAGAACTTGTGCGAAGACTAGAAGGTGTCAGAGCCATCTTTTGCAAGTGAGTTTACAAAATAAAGTGTCCCCAAGATGTATTAATCAAGAGATACAAGGCTTAAATTGTAGTTCAAGGGTTCACTCAACAATATGGACTAGGCTATGATGAAACGTTTAGTCCATTGGTGAAGATCACTGCTGTACCGGTCCTACTAGAGCTTGTGACAAGTAAGATTTAGAAATTATGGCCGATGGATGTGAAAGATGCTTTCTTGCATGGAGAGTTGGACCGAGATATCTACATGAACCAACCAAATAAATTTGACAATGTAGTTGGAGTCATCCATTGGTACCTGCAAAGTCTAAAAAAGCCTCATTTCTATATGTTGGGATATGGAGCCTGATGTCTATCTACCAGAAAAGATCGGGTAGAAAATATATATAGTAGGTTAAATCTATTAAATTTATATTTAGTAAACTGAAACTATATATATAACCTATTAGGCAGTGCTCTGAAAAATGTAATTTCTTCATTCTTTGTTTCTCTCTTGGTATACATACCTGAAGTCATCAATAAAACTTTTAGCCAATATTTCTCTTTGAATTTTCTCTCTCCTGTTCTTTGTGTTCATCTTGATCGAGTGTGTGCGTTATTGAGCGATCCTAACACTTGGTATCAGAGCGAGGCGAAATTCGCCACAATCTGTGAAGATGAAAATTTCAAAGAATGGAATTGAAAAGTTTGATGGATCCGATTTCAATTTCTGGAAGATGTAGATTGAAGATTGTCTGTACTAGAAAGATTTTCATGAACCCCTATTGGGGGTGAAGCCGAATACTATGATCACGGAGCAGTGGAAGCTCAAGGATCGTCAGGTCTTAGGGTTGATCCGATTGACACTGTCCAGAAACGTGGCGTTCAATATCATCAAAGATAAGATAACGTCAAATTTGTTGAAGGCGCTGTCGAATATGTACGAAAAATCGTCGACTATAAACAAGGTGTATTTGATACGGAGGCTGTTCAATCTACAAATTTCTGAAGGTGGATCGGTTGCTGGTCATATAAATGAATTCAATATGATTGTAAGTCAACTGAGTTTGGTGGAAATTAATTTCGAAGATGAAATTAAGGCATTGATTTTGAAGTTATTTTTACCCGAGTCGTGGGATACTGTTGTTGCCGCCATCAGCAGTTCGCGAGGATTCGATAAACTGAAGTTTGATGAAATTCAAGATGTAGTTCTCAACGAAAGCATTCGCAAACGAGAAGTCAGAGATTCGTTAGGCAATGCATTCAGTGTTGATCGACGGGGAAGAAGTAAATCAAAGAGCCCAAACAAATATGGGTGATCAAAATCAAAGAACCTAGAAAAATCTCCGAACAAACCAAATGTAAAGTGTTGGAATTTGGAGAAAAATGGAACTTTCGGACAGATTGTACAAAATTGAAGAGAAAGCAGAATCACAACTCAAAAGATGATGATGATTCTATACATTCAGCAGAAGACATTAGGGATGCTCTAATCCTAAGCCTTGATAGTCCGATTGAATCCTGGATTTTGGATTCAGGTGTATTTTTTCATTCACCTCCAAATAAAAAATGTTTCATAATTTCAAGTCCTAAAATTTTGAGAAGCTATATCTTGCCGACAACAAAGACTTGAAGATTAAAGGAAAAGAGGATGTTTGCATAAAAACTCCGGCAACAAATCAGTGGACATTGAAGTATGTCAGATATATTCCTGGTAATAAGATCCTGATCTCTTTTGGTAAGTTGTAGCACATTTTATGCAACAAAGTTTGGGAAGAGTTCGTGAAATATTTTGAAGGGTGCTATGGTGGTAGCATGTGGCACAAAATCTAGAACCTTATACACCGTTGCAGGGTGTATGAACATGGCTCCTGTTGTTGAGAGTGCTTCCAATTCAAGTATATGACACAATAGACTTGGACATAAAGCGTCAAAGGAATGGCTGCGAAAGAAGTTTTGAAAGGTCTGAAATCTGTTGATATGAGTCCGTGTGAGAACTGTGTTATGAACAAACATAAACGAGTTAGCTTCACAAAGACTGCCAGAGAATTGAAGAAAGGTTCCGGGACAACGAAGTAAGTGGGAGTTGAGGTTGAGTTGCAAAATAATTAAGACTGTTTCTGAGGACCTAGAGGTGTGTGAGAGTTGAGGTTGAGTTGCTAAAAGATTCACCTAGTGATGTTATGTTGTAGCGGATACTCAAGAAACTCCTGAGACTATTGCTAAGGAACCTGAAGCGGAGCAAGTGACACCTGAGTAGGTATTGAAAAGATCATCCAGAGTTATCAGAGTAACAAATAGGTATTTACCTTCTTTACACTACCGGTTGGTGATTGATGAAGGGAAACGAGAGCTCCTTGATGAGGCCCTACAGTTGGAGAAGTTGGATGATACAATCAAGTGGGAGCAAGCTATGGATGATGGGATGTCTAGGCTTCAAAAATGTGTTGCTCTTTCATCTGTTGAGGCTGAGTACGTGGCAATAGTTGAAGCTGGAAAGGAGATGATATGGATGACAGACTATCAAGAAGAATTAGGCAAGAAGCAGTGTGAGAAGATTATTCAGGTAGATAGTTAGAGTGTTATGCAGTTGGCGAGGAACCCGATCTATCATTCAAAGACAAAACACATAAAGCGATACCATTTCACTCGAAGGTTAGTGGAAGATGGTGATGTGTTTGGAGGAGATAGAGGGTGCAAAGAATCCAAAAAACATGTTGTGTTGATGTTGGAACATTGAGATTGTGCAAAGCCTCAAGTGGTATGGTACAGATTGAGAATGAAATTCTTGGTTGATTGTATTAGTCTCCAAGTCCGACATTGTTGGGGTTGACTGGATCAGTCTCTAAATGTGAGATTGTTGGGATATGGAGCCCGATGCCTATCTATAGTAAAAGATCTGATAGAAATATCTATGGTAGATATTTCGTAAAGATCTGGTATGTATATGATAGATATTTCGTAAAGATTTGGTAGACATATATTTGGTACAATATATCTCGTAGGTTAAATCTGTCAAATCAATATTTGGTAAACTGAAACCATATATATATCCCATCAGGCCATGCTCTCAAGGATGTGCTTTATTCATTCTCTATATTTCTCTCTTGGTGTACATACCTAAAGTTCTCAATAAAACCTTTAGCCAATATTCTTCCTTGAATTTTCTCTATCTTGTTCTGTGTTTATCTTGATCGAGTGTGTGTTGTTGAGCGATCCTAACACGATGTGTCTCAATGAATCTTGAGACATTTTAAATGTACAATTAATTATGGTCTTTTATACCAAAGAAGTAAAGACGGTAAACTATTTTGTTACCGTGATGTTAACTATGTAGGAGACAACATTACCGAAAGATCAATCATTGGGTATGTGGTTTAACTAAGTTCAGGAGAAATTTCTTAGGGTAGCAAACGACAACTAATAATATCATTGTCATCTACAAAAGCTGAATAGAGTTTGCCCAAAAAATTATGTAGCTAAAATTCTTAAGGGAGGAGTGCATTAGAAAATTTACCATCCAAATTCATCCACCACTATCCATTAAGCTTCGATCAAAGAATACCCTGAGCTTCATGGGGATAATAGGAGAAGAATCCATGAAGAAGTTGAGAGCTAAGGAGCTCTCTATCGAGTTGCTCAATAGCCTCTAATTTATGCGAAAAAATGGGTAATGTAGAATCGGGAAATTGAGGGCATACACGAGGATTCATCCTTTCAAAATGAGCTCTCAAACTTAAAAAATGTCTAGAACATCCTAACCAATAAGCTCTTTTTGGGTTTAAACTCCAATATTTTTTTCTTGTAATATTGAGCTATGATTCACGAAAAGGTATGAATCCAATCTCTACATCTTTCTTGTAACACCATCTCGAGGTTCAATGAATAAATCGAGGGAAGGAAGCTAGTGTATCAAGTTGGATAGGAGCATTTTTAGGGTCGTCGACAATGGTATGTTGCTTCCTCTTCCCATGTTTTAGGGAAGAAGATGGTGATGTGAACCAGCCACGTCAGCCCAAACTTGAAACCTCTTATTTTTTTTTCAAATTAAACCCAATTCAGACCGTTCTCAAGAAATCATGAGACTCTAGAAGCTAGACTCAATGATGATTCTACATAGAAAATTTAGAGTAATTCGGATACCATAAATTTGAGAATGAAGGTCTCGAATGTCAACGTCAAGATAAGTTGTCATCTTGGACTTTTCTAAAGTACTTTTAGAAATTGTTTGGATTTGAGCATAAACCTTAAGTTATACATGAATTAAGGAAATATGAAATGAAAACACTAAAAAGTGTGTGTTAAGGGCTCGAAACGAGTATTTTACACGAGTATAAAATAACGTTAAAATAATCCAATAAAAGAACCCCACTACCACAAAATTTAAAAACTTGAGTATAACATGTAATCTTATGGTTATTGGATAAAAATAAGTGACTAAACCAAGAAACCATGCAAAATAACCAAAATGCACCTATAAAAGTTACTTTTGATTCAAGACTTAAATGACATCCAAATACTATGAAATTTTATAATAGACCATTATGAGTAAGGATTATGTATAGTTTAGGGTCATTGAACATATTTAAAGGGCAAACCGTGATTTAAGTTTAAAATGACCATAATTCATTAAGGCATTTCAAGATCCAAATTTCCTGAAATTGTTTAAGAATTTAAGCAATGCCTATTTATAAAGCCATAAAATATATTCTAAGTTTTAAAGTAAGTTTGGGTCTAAGTTTATAAGTTAAGGCATAAAATTAACTCCAATAAACCTGACATGAAGTTATAAGGACTTGAATGTTATTAAGTATCATAATCAAGATATGTTATAAGCTATATAGGTTAGCTTTTGGTTTTCAAGAAATTAGATTAAGAGGAGTTCTAGGTTCAAATTTCATTTTTCAAGTAATTAAGATTTTACTTCATGATAAGCGATAGGTCGACTCTTGGTTTAGAAGGTTATTTAAGATTAATATGAGCTCTAGGCTCATCCCTCATTCTTTTTAGTAATCAAGATGTTGTCTCATTATAAGCTTTAGAAACGTTGGGAGGTTAACTGAATCCAAGACCAGTTCAAAGTTAGTTTTGATTTTTAAATAAGCTTATTGCTATTCTAATATTAAGATGAGCTCTAGGTCTATGTTACCTCATGATAAACTTTAGGTTATCCCTTAGTTTTTAAGCAACGGTAAGCTTACCCTGACTCAAAATGAGCTCATGATTAAGTCTTGATTTTTAAGCAATTAGGATGATACCTCATGATACGGTTAAAATAACCCTCAATTTTAAGTATTTAGGTGTCTACCCTAAGACATAATGATCTCCTGGTAAGCTCTTGGTTTTTAAGTAACCAAGATGCTACAACAAGATAAGCTTTAAGATAACCCCTAACCAAGATACTACCTAAACTAAAGAAAGCTTTAGGTAGCCTTTGATCGATAAGTAATCAATATGCTACTCTAAACCCCATGATCAAGCAAGTGAGAATAAGGTAGGCTTTGATTTTCAAGTAATCAATATGTTACCCCAAAGCCCTGAATCAAAACAAGAAACAAGCTTTATGGATAACCCTTGATTTTCAAATAGTCAAGAGACTACTCTAAAAACATGAATCAAGCCAAGTATACCATGCTCTAAAGTGGCCGTCTACCTTAAGGACATGCATCAAGCTAATTCATTTCTATAAAATGTATAGACAACGAAGTCATTGCTCTATAAATGAGTCTTAAAAATGTTGAGATGGCTGAGTTGGTCTAAGGTGCTAGATTAAGGTTTTGAGTGTATACTCAGATTTGAGCATTTCTTTTCAGGACTTAATAAGAGGGTCAAAGGCATCAGATAAAGTTTTGAATGTATACTCAATTTGAGAATTTCTTGTAAGGACTTAAAAAATCAAACCTAGAAACTTGCGCTAAGACTAAAACCCTTCTTTTGGAAGTGAGTTTACAAAATAAAGCCTCCCTTATAACTCTTCTCCAAAAGAAGAGTTTACAAACCATTCTCTCATTATTTACTCCATTTATTCTAATTAGTAAATAGGAAAAGAAGACCAAGATGAAGATTAGGGTAAAGAGGTGAATGAAAGAGCTTAAAAGAAGGGAACTTCCATTGAAGAACAACAACAAAGATTGATAACTCTCTAATTCCTTTCTCTCTTTTCTTATTCTATCAATTTTACTTGATTGAGATGTGGGTTATTCTGTTTAATTCAGTTTGTATGGAGAGCTAAACTGTATAGGGGGGCGAGAGAGTTTTATGTAGTTTAAGTATGTTGACGACATGATTTTATTTTATTAAAGAGTTGTTGTTAATGATTTACATGTTTGTTTAGTTGGTCACTTTACATAGTTATTCTTTTATTCGGAAGAAGAGAGGGAACAATGAATTTCTCTTTAATACTCTAGTTCCATTGCAAGGATACTTGAAGGTTAATAGAAGGGTTATAAACAACTCTTCTCCGAGAGCCTTTTTAATAGAAATTACAAAACTATTATGAAAGTAATCACCATGCAAGATGTGGGTTGGTAGTCTATTAACAGGACCTAAAATTCACCACAAAACTTAACAACTTATCTATTTAATGTATCTTGACCAAAGCTTTCCCATTATTGTTGATTTTCTCGTTGTTTTCTATTTTTCAACCGTAGTGACACTCTGCATTCATTTTGTTTAATCAGTTCAAAATCACCAATGCCCACTTGAATGATATCCAAAACCTTACTTAATTTACAGCAATAAAAGTAACAAAAAAGATAGATTATCTATAGAATTGATAATTTACTTATTACTTGCTACTTGTGATAGTTTATACTTGCACTTATTCTTATGAATTTTTCATCATTTTATTATATACATCCACAAGTGACCATCCCCAGGATGAATTAAGCAAGAGATATAAGGCTCGAGTTGTAGCTCAAAGGTTCTCTCAACAATATGGACTAGGCTATGATGAAGAGTTTAGCCTAGTGGCGAAGATCCCTACCATACCAGTCCCGCTATCGCTTCTGACAAGTATAATTTAGAAATTATGGCTCATAAATGTGAAAAATTCTTTTTTGCATGGATAGTTTGACTGAGATATCTACCTGAACCGACCAAATAGATTTGAGTTTGTAGTTGGAGTGATTAATTTGTACATGCAAAGTCTGAAAAAGGCTCATTTGGATGTGGCTAGACGAATCTTGAGACATGTCGAAGTTACAATCAACTATGGTCTTTTGTATAAAAGAATCGAAGACTGCATGCTACTTGGATACTGTGATGTTAACTATGTAGGATACCACGATACCTAAAGATCAATCATTGGGGATATAGTTAAGCTAAGTTCAGGAGCAATCTTTGTTGTAGCAAAAGGCAACCAATAGTATCATTATCAACTACAAATGTGAAATATAGACCAACTCAAGAAAGTACGTGACTAAAACTCTCAATGAAGAATTTTCACTAGAAACTTGACTGTCCAGTACCAATTCATCGTGACAATCAATATGCACTTTGCCTGGAAAAAAAACTCGAGATTTCATGCAAAAACAAATCATGTGGAGATGCATTACAATTTTATCATAGAAAAAATCTTGAAGGAAGAATAGGGATGACCAAGTGGCAAACTTGTCTCAAGAGGATAGGGTATTGAAAAATGTAAGGGTTGTCACTATCAGCTCAACATGGCGTGACGAATGAGGACTACTACAAGTGGAATGTAAAATATCATCACTAGCCTAATAGGGTCAAACCCAATAATTGTATGAGCTCTCTCTCGATGTATCTTATAGAAATGATTTACGTATCTTAGTAATAAAAAAACTAATATTTTAGAAAAATGATTTAGATATTTTAGAAATAAATTATTGTGTTTGTACTATAAATACCCAATAAATACCCAATAAATACCCATCATCCTAATAAATCTCAAGTAAAGCAAAGTTTAATAGTATTATAAGATAGAATTGCAATATCTTCTTGATTGGTGTTAATAAAGAGTGCGACGTGTTTCGCATTCAGAGTTGTGTAAACTAATTATTCGATAGAGTGAGTGAATTGAGTTGCTAAAAATAGTAAAGTTTCTAAAGTATTCAATATTAGTTTACTAGTGTGAAAGTAGATTATAATGGAATTGTTTAAAGTTGCTAAATATGCTTAAAGTTTAAGAGAAGTAAGAATTATTTCAATCAGAGTGGCCAATGTAAGTCTTTAAGGAAGATGGTTTTGGGATTTTTTACGGGAACTTTTCATAGTTTCAAAGGATTATATTCTAACTTGTTCAATAAAACTGGATTTAAAACGATGGCCACCATTCTTTTGATATCTATTGAAGAATATGTCTGAGTGGGTGGTGAGGCCATTGAAATTCTTTAATCAATATAATAAATTATCCAAATACTAGAAGTATATATTAAAAGGCTATTGGTGTAACATCATGAGGAAAAAAGGGAAAAGAAAAAAGGACAAACCCTAGCTAGCTTTGTGCCCATAAAAGGTTGAGCCCTGTGTCATAATTGCACTTTGATGGCATCGAATTTGCGATTGTGCGGCACTCACTTTCTAGCAACAAGTGAGTTAAGCATATTCGTTCTTGCGTCGCCTACGGCCAAACGACTTATGCTCGAGCCTCTAGCCTCGGTTGAAGAAGAAAGTTTTAGAAAACAGGGGCTGAGAGATTTTGAAAGAGAGTTTTGAAAGCAAGATTTGAGAAATTGAGATTGGTGTTATATGGGAATGTAAGCAAAAGGCAACAACAACGGCTTATTGCATATAACTATCGAGTAGAGAGAAGTTGACAACTAATCATATCTCCTATAGTACATATATGGCAGGCCTAGACATGATTTTTTTGAAATGTCACACCATGGAAAGACATTAAGGATTTGGCTTATTATGGGCATGTGGCCATGGACAACATGATTTGGACGAGCATGCCGTAACACTCTGCTCCATCCTCCTCATAAAGAAATAGTAGCAGTCATCACTGTCTTGGCTCTTGGCTCTTGCACTCTATCACTCTCCCTCTTCCATTGCGGCTCTCTCCCTTTGATTTTGTTTCTTGTCAGTTAACAGCCACCATTCATAAGCAACAATCCAATTGCCACATCCTCATGTGGTGGTGTGTTTCGACGTAGTTACTTTTAGAGATGTCTATTTTATCTGTGGGGTCAGAGTCCTGCAAAACCCGCCTCGAACGAGGAGAAAATTTTTCGTTTAGATGGAGAATCGGGAGGTAGTGAGGAACATTTTCTCTCGTTGGATAAATGAGGCTGAGGCGTTATATTCACTAGCCCGTTCCACTCCATTCAATATAAATTTATTCTCAACGCATATTAAAAATATTTATGTTAAGAACTAAATTAGATAATTTTGGACTTCCGATGGTAAAAACTACATATGGTAGAATTTTTTTAGATGGATAAAGACTATAATGTAATATTTTTAAAAGAATAATGAACGAGGAAAAAATATCGGCATGTACCTGCAAATTTTTCACTAAATATCTCTGCTCCAATTCTCACAAAAACGAATTGGAAATTTCGCGGAGATGGGGAATGAAACAAGTGGCGGGAATGGGAATGAGGAAGGCTTTCCTGTCCCTGCCCCGTGGACATCTCTACATACTTGTGATTGCATAGCATATTGTTGGTTGTTGGTTTTGCATTTTTCTGCGATATTTCGAGCAGTCAATACTGTTTTCTATCAATCTAGTCTAATTCAACCGGTTTAGTTCAATTTGGTATAGTCAGATTGATTCAAGCAACTTTGGAAGCTATAAGTTTGTCTTGTACATGATTTAATCTTTGCAAAATTTATTAACCTTCCAATATTCACCGTAGAAGTTATCAACCATGTAGTATTTTTAGGAGAAAATTTTTGGTGTTTTCTATCCATTAAATAACAATTAAATGTATGTTTTATTCACAAGAGAAAATTGACCAATGAAGTATTTTAGAACAAAGAAACTCTCATCTCAAATTATTTTGTTATTTATTTCATTTCTTTCTAGTTCAGAGATTGGTTTTGGGGCCATCATCACACAAAGTCGCTAGATGGGATGGGACGACCATAAAAAGTGGAAAGGATGAGAGTGTAACACTCTAGTACTTGAACTCATGAAGAATAACTGTGTAGCGTAGTCAATAAAGATGTTTTAATTTTTCTAATATAGATGATACAAGGCGTGTGAGAAGTCATCGAGCATGGTGATGACATTGAGGAGCTCAATGATACGATGGCTCTTACTGCCATCTACGAAACAGTCTCGAAAGATGTCCTTATCATGTTGGCAAAGAAGAACACGACAAAGGCAACATGATTGTGGGACGGGTCAAGGAAGTAAAGGTGCAAATTGATGAGCAATTTCAAGGTTATTCGTGACGGATGGTGAGTCGGTTGACAATTTTTTTATGATGTTGACAACGATCATCTTAGGCATTTGTTCTTTAGGCAACGAGGTGGAGGAATCTTCATCGTCAAGAAGTTCCTCTGAGCTGTCCCCTAAGATTCATGCAAATTGTTACCTCTATCGAGTAGTTCAGCAACCAGAACATGTCAATTGAGGAGGTTATTGATTGTATTAAGTCTCATTAGAAGAGACTTCATGGCTATGGGGACAAAGAAGGAGAAGTACCTCCTCGCACATGCAAAGTGGCTTGCATGGACGAAAATAAATACATATGATTTTTTCATTTCTAGGTACCAAGGGACGTAGCGGCCACAACATGGAAAGCAAAGGTCCTGGCATGGCTACGGTCGTGGCAGCAAATGAGGCCATGACAATATCTCACAAAATCCATGACAATGTTAACCCCTAGATGGATAAGAGAACGATAAAGTGTTACGCTTGTGAAAAATATGGGAACTATGCAGTGGAATGCTGTAATACGAAGCATGATGAGGAGGTGAACCTCACATTCATGCATGACCAAGAGCTCGCACTGATGTTGACCAAGAAAATTTTCAACTTGTTAATGCTCAATAAAGAGAAGTTTATGGTGAACTTGGTCACAAAAAAAAAAAAGATATAGTAGAGACTAGCATGTGGTACTTGGATAATGGAGCGAGGAACCCAGATTTGAGATCAAGAAAAGTTCAAAGTACTTGACAAAAAGCTCATTGGAAATTTGAAATTTGGCGATGGATCAATTGTATCAATCTTAAACAAATCCATCTTGTTCTAGTGTAAAAAGGATAATCAACGACTACTGACCAAGGTATTACATCCCCAGTTTGAAGAGTAATATGATTAGTCATGGTCAAATGATACAAAAAGAAGTTTGAACTGAGATAGCGTGACAGAAGGCCATGCAAAAGAAGTTTGAAGTTATTGAGAAGAACAAGACATAGGCACTCACCAACTTACCTCTCAGACACAAGCTCATTGGTTTGAGTGGGTGTTTATGGTGAAGAATAGTAGTGAAGGGAACATCATCAAGAACAAAACAAGACTTGTGACAAAGGGGTATGTATAGTAGCACGAAGTTGATTTTAAGAAGGTTTTCACGCCGATAGCTAGACTTGACATTCCCATGCTTACGATGTGTGAATGAAATACTCATTCCCAATAAGATTGGACCTACGACCAAGCTACACTTCACTTATTATGAATATGTATGAGTTGAAGAGTAATCACATAGAATAATAAAGAGCTGACTAAATTATCTGAAAACACTAAGATTACTCTAATGAGATACAACCAATAAATATGCAATGAAATGAAATGAGATTACTCTAATAATGAGAACCAACCGAAAGGAATCTTGATAGGGATAGATGATGAGAAGCTATGCAACGAGAGAACTAGAACACTAAGTTGAGCTTGGATAATCTAGTAGAAGCTAGAGGCTAACCTCATAACACTTATGACTTAGAGACGTGGAATTGAGATACGGAATAAGATGAATGATTAACATGAGATTTAAGAGTGATCTAAGAACCTATAAATAAAGTACTTATTGAGTATTTTATACTCATTCTTCTTGCCACACTTCTTTATTAGATAGTACCTAAGCTACAAGACCGAGGTGAGAGTGTAGATGAATCATAGGGCTATAAGAGTTAAGATAGACTCGAGTCATGATTTAGACTCCATTATGTTTTGTACGAATATATTTCTGATAAGAGTGCTTTTGTATGAACTTCAATTTATGTTGAAATATATTTACTAAATGCATATTCTTAAATCGATCAAATTATCGGGTCGTCTTAAATTATGCTTCAGTTAGTAGCTGCATGAGGCTAGAGAACCTCGAAAAGTGGGTCGTTATATTTTTCAGTTCTCTTTCATTTCCCCATCCACAGCCGCCATACACTCAAAAGCAACCCAAATCTTGAACTTCAAGTACACAACCTTCGAATACAAGTAAGCACAAAACCCATCCTTAAAATCGTCCCCTTTTTTACAATGATGAGCATATATTCCTCTATCCCTTCCTCAAGAAAAGCAACACACAAACACACTTTTTATCCCAATCATCCCTCCACTTATACATTAAAACAAACTAAAACCCCCAACTTTGCTTAAAAAAAAACCAAAGTGAAAGAGACAGACACACAACCAAGCCAAAACAAATCCCCTCAACAACATGAGCTCCACTTCTAAGCAACCAGATCAAGCATCATCATCATCATCCACCATTGTCCAGCCACCAAAACGAGCTAGCTCCAATGGGCAGCATAGGACAACAAACCGGACAAGGGTATTGAGAATCATAGGAAGAAGCATGTTGGGCTTAATGGTCCTTGTCGGACTTGCACTAGTTACTTGTTGGCTTGTTGTGACCCCCAAGAAACCAGTTTTCAGCTTGGAAAGAGGCGTTGTTACACTCCATAGATTAACCGACAGGAAGCTCAATGCCTCCGTTTCTTTCCACATTAGAAGCTTCAACCCCAACAAGAAAGCCGCCATCCACATTGATTATATGATGATGACAATCAATGAGATGGGCAGGAAGTTCGAGATGGTCATGCGCAACTTCTCCCAGGTGCCGGGAAACCTAACCGTCTTGTCCCCAACCATCCCTATCGACTTCGTATACCCATTGCCTCGGTTGCAAGAGAAGGTGAAGTTTGATGGGATCAGTCCCGAGCTTTACTTGTCAGCAGGCATCAGGTATAAACATTCGACTTATGTTCCTTGTACTCCACGATTTCAAATTATATTTTACTTTCAAATACTTATCATCTCCTCCCCCAACGGATTGAGGATTATTGGGAGTGAGTCCGACATTGGTTAATTAAGTGGAATATCATAGGTTTATAAGTAGGGAATACTATTTCCATTGGTACGAGGCATTTTGGGAAGCCCATAACAAAGCTATGAGAGCCTACGCTCAAACTGGACAATATCATACCATTGTGGAGATCCGTGATTCCTAACATGGATGTGTGATCTCACAATCTAGCTCCGATCTCCTCAAAGTTTTTAAAACGCGATTGCCTTCTTTGAGCTTTCCTAAGTGTTTCGTTCTCCTCCTTCCCAAATGGTGGCACATCACCTCATGTCCACCTGTCTTTGTGGTTCAATGTCCTTGCTAGGACATCGCCCAATGTCTAGCTCCGATACCATTTGTAAACTACTCAAACCTATACTCGTAGATATTGTCCTCCTCGGGGCCCAGCACCTTGCTGGTGGCACATCGCCTCATGTCCTCTTGCCTTTGTGGCTCAACCTTCTTACTGGCACATCACCCGATGTCTAGCTTCGATACCATTTGTAACTACCCAAGCATACACTAGCAAATATTGTCCTCTTTGGACTTTTTCTTTCGGGCTTGCTTTGATACCATTTATAAATGCTCAAACCTACCGCTAGTAGATATTGTCTTTTTTAGACTTTTTCTTTCGAGTTTCCTCTTAAAGTTTTTAAAACGCATATCTGCTACGGAGAGGTTTCCACACCCTTATAAATGGTGTTTCGTTCTCCTCACGAACCGATGTTGGATCTCACAAAATTGGTCAGATTTAACCTAATTTAATACCATTTTAACCTAAATTATAATTTCTCTCTAAATTAATTAATTTAAAAATACAATATATGACAAATTTATAACATTTTCCCAACTTTCTTGATTCAAATTAGCTTATACTTAAATTATAATTTTCCTTCTAAACTTTTAAATTGAGTTCGTATAAAAAGAAAGAAATGTAAACTTTTGTCTTTTTCTAAGAATTTATGTCTTCGTCTCTATTAGATACATTATTAATGGATGGGTATCAAAACCTCGATTGATGGAGATCTATTGTAATCGTCACATGCTTAAGATCAATGGTTCGACACCTTTGGATAATATCAAATGCAATGTGGATCTTTGAGATTTGATCAGGCTACGTGTTCTTCTAGTTCACCATGTTCCAACTCAATAATCTAAGATGGTCCCTCGACGTTTTTTTTTTTTCATTTATTTATTTATAAATAAAATACTCGTAATGATTTTTATTGATTTTCTCAATTTCAATCTTCAATTTTCTTGGGTTTGAGTTTGCCAATCAAAGCTATATAATTTCAATACAAAGATCTATATAATTCAAATTTTAACTTTAAATTTTTAATTCTATGAAATTAAATAACTTGTAATATGTCATCAAAATTAAAAAATAAAAAATAAAAATTAAACCTAAGAAATGTGTAAATTCCCACTACGAATTGAGTGCCAAAAGGCTTATAAATATAATATATAATAATACTCTATAGTCAACATGAATATATCTAATTAGGGTAAAGTTCATATACCTTCCTTGAGTTAGAAGTTCTTGGTTCCATATACAACTTAAATGGTCCATCATGATTTGAGTTAGAACTCTTCTTGTTCTATGTTAAAAGAATCTTTCTCTTCTTGGATATTCAAAGAAGATGTCATGTTCGATTTCTTGTCTAGAAAGGAACACTCTTCTCATTAATGGTTTCTGATGTATATGAACGAGTGTGGTTCGTTCGATCAATTCCTACTTTTCTATATGTATCTAAAATGTTTGGATCTTTCAAAACTTCATACAAGTTTTGATTGATGAGAAGCTTTTTAATTGCAGTCTAAAATGAATTTTTTCAGTCAAAAATATTAATATAATGCATTCCTAACGATTTTGAGAAGCTTTCCCAAAAAGTCTCATATCAATGGAGTTAGTATTCCTCATTTATAAACTCATGATCATTTCTTAAATTAATCGATGTGGGACTTCCGTCTTCCAACAACAACCTACAACAAAGAATAGATGATAGATAAAAGCCAGCGATTTTCTTTATTTAGTTTATTCACATACAAACAAATGGATTACCTATTTTTAGCGGGTCATTTGTGGCATGTTTACAAGGAATGGTGAAGGTTTAGTTGGCCAGTTCAGCCATATTTGAATAAGTCAATAATCTAGATACATTTGTGTCTCTCTCGGTGTATTTTTTATGTTAATTTCTTCCTTAGCCTTATTATGTTCTTATTCTCACTGGTGTTAGCTGATAACGCAAAATACATCCAGACAGAATAAACAATTGTGAGGTTTCCGATGAACACATGCCGACGAGGATGATACTTCAAAGGCTTCTAATGAATCTTGTTGGATGAAAGTCTCCATATTGGCTGATTTAGAAAATGATCGTGGGTTTATAATCAATAATACTATCTCCATTAGGATGAGACATTTTGGGAAGCTCATAGCAACGTCATGAGGGCTTATGCTCAAAATGAACAATATTATATAATTGTAGAGAGTCGAAGGACAATGTCACCAACAAACCAAAGAACACTACGGTATGCTCCTCGTACTATATACCTTACCATCGACTCACCCTCGTCGTCCTAGATTTCAGATTTGGCATGAAAAAGTAAGAAACCCACGAACCTACGTTGTAGGAATACATAAACGACGACCAACGGGCGAGGAGGCGAAAAGCAAACAAGTACAGACGCTCGGATCATATCCAACTCAGATACCCACCTGCAACCAGCCCAGCCCAGTATCCAACCCTCTGTCCTCAGCTTACCCAAGCCTACAATGGCCGCCCCAACACCCACCTGTAGTACGCATCCATAACACGAAGCCACAGCCCACACCTCGCCTCAATATCCGCTTCAGCCCAGACCTGCAGCGATCAACACCTGAGGCCCAAAATCCACAACTGAGACCACAACCTGAACCCACGCCTCGACCCAACTCGGGCTGCACACGCGTCAACGTCCCCATTTCGCCACGTGTCATCACCTGTAGTAAAGCAGTCCCTTGGCTAAGATGGCTAATACGGCTCGACTTGGCTCTAAGGCTCAAAAAATCAGCTCCTCAGCTTGATACAAATACACCATTTTCCACCATTCTAACCCTCTTGAAGCTAATTTGACCCTAATTAAGGTTAGTATGATGTCTTATTTCACAAAATTTAAGTTAAATTTTATTAGAATTGTGAATTACTAATGAAACAAAATGAATAACCTATTAGGAAAACGAGTTTCGATGGCATTTGGAGCAACTTCGAGAAACGAAAGACTCGCGTACTCGAATTTAGGGAAACCGGCTAAGGCCAACCAAAGAATTTAGGGAAACCGGCTAAGGCCAACCAAACCAGTTGCCTTAATATAGGATAGGTTGGACAATTGTTTGATGTATGATGACATGTGCCTAGTGGCATCCACACGTGTCATTTATGCTTTATATGTATGATGCTTGATGATGACTTATGATGTATGACGTTTACTGACGTGTATGAGTAATACAATGATGCTTTATGATGTTTTACGATGTTTATGATATTTTATATGATGACGTTGTACGATGATGAAGATGCATGCTAGTATGATGACATAAGATGATGGTATTTCCTTAATATGATCTTATTCTCCATATTAAGATGAAAAACATGTTTTGAATGTCATATTGCATGATGACAATGATTTTTCTAGGACACAACCCTAGTAATTCTAATGCTAACGAACATATGAAAACTAATGCACATATATTATTTATAGTAGTATAACGATGGAATTAGGGTTGTGTCATAAAAATGTTTTTAAGTTGAAAATCCATTGGGACCTCATGCATTCTGTGTGTACATAAACATCGGGCTACTTCCCCTTTTACTATGATAAGTACGGATGTGTACACTACGGTGATGACAGTGATCATGGCATGCATATCACTTAGGGGTCTGTTGATCTCTGGACGTCGCTACAAACAACTAGCTCGACTATGATGGGTCCAGAAGGGATGCGAACCGCCAGAGGATTCACGCTCGCATGTGTGGTTTGTGTGTTGGAAAGTACTACACATCCAATTTAGTCTAGGCTGGAGGTCATCCCTATGATGTTTTTAACAATAGGACCCTATAGCATGACTTGCATGTGTTTCCATTTTCACGACCCCAATAGTGGGGTCACTTACTAAGTATTCCTCAAAATACTCAAGTCGTGTACTACATCATTTTCAGGTAAAGACAAGGTGCCCTATACAGTTGACGACGACATCGCAATCAGAGACCATCACACATACATAGGTTAGTAGCATTTTTAAATTCTCATGCTTAGGTTAGAATAAGTGTTAAATTCTACATAAAAGCTTAGGTTAAAACAACAGTTGCGACTTTTAGATTAGTACAAATTTAAGATTGTTACATTAATTTGACTGCTAAATAAACTAAATAATATAAAATTTAAGATATATTATATATAATATACTAGTTTACCCAGCTACACAACATTTGATTTTAAAATATAACTTATACTAAATATTTACTATTAAAATATTATATAATTATATTAAATTCATTTATTCGAGAATAATTATTAAGATTTATTACCAAACCAACTCAACATAAAGTAAAGGAATGAAAACTTAAATTTTAATTAATTAAAATTATTTTAATAATCGAATTTAATAAATATAAATTAGTTAATAATAATTAATTATTTAAAATTAAATAATACAATAGAATTGTTAAAAATATTTTATTTTCATAAAATTCTGATAACAATTTTCATGAAACACAATTATTTCGAATATCATAAACAAAACTTTGAACCTGGATGGATGTTCGAAAAGTCCCGATGAGATGAGCAACATGCGGGCCCGTTCTCGTCGGCATGATCGAACGATTCGTGATGGTCGACGACATCTCGAGACTCGAGATGGCGCCAAGACATATGAACCATGTCGATGGGGATCGAGATGACAAGATGAGATGCGACACTACATTGAGAGACCATGACCCCGAGCAGAGGCAAGGTCGAGCCGAATGACTTGGCCTAGTGTAGAGGCAAGTCGGATGTGTCGTAGACGATTGAACAAGCACGCACAGGCGTGTGTGTGGTTGAACAAGCTTGGATTCCTCACAAACGATGTTCAATTGGCGAAGACAAACCTCGCCTAATGTTCGCGAAGTCACAAAGTCGGAGCGAAAAATATATATGGGGTTTAATTCCCTTTAAGGCGGGTCGTGAGCGTGTTAAGATCACGACGCCGCATTGTCAAAAATGTAAAACTGTAACAGTTCTAAGAGTTAAATTGACAATCATTCGACACAATTGCAATATTTATCAAAATTTAACGGGTATGAATTGAAAATTTTCTTCGATAATAAATGATACTAAAAGATGAAATTGTAAGGAAAAATTACAGTAAAATGAAGGAATCTTTACAAATTTAAACAAAAAAAAAAATCAAATGCATATGAACAAGAAAAAGAAGAATTGAAACAATGGTGTATACACTCAATAAGCAAAATTATCACTTTCATAATAAATAAAAACAGAGACATTTTAAAGAACCAATAGATCTCACCTATAAAATAGTGTGTGGTTAATCTAAACAACCTAAAATCCACACATTCATGCAAATTAATACTCTCCCACGTGCATTCAATTATGAATATGATACTATGTTTTACACCTATATATGCCCTACCAAAAATATCATCAAAATTACTAGACATATATGTACTTATAGTATAATTCGAACAAATTTATAATCAAAGCTTCGTAAATCAAAATTTAAGCAATCGGGAAAATTTTCAGTAAAACATACCTAATTCTGCATCTAGATTTCGTATCAAGAATTTAACAGAGTAACGAAAAATAATCGTTAAATCTTGATATATTAGCCCTTCGACAATGAATGTAGCATGTACTCATTAGATCTCGAATTAGGAAATCTAATTTCCTTTTTAGTTATCGAATCGATGAAGATACTTTATATTATAGACTCGTGACATTATTTTAGTGGTCGAGCATTTAGTTTAATCGCAATTTAACAACACAATAACTATTAGATCTTTCGTAAATCTAAATGTAAGTAATCAGGAAATTCACAGTAAAACATACCTGATTCTTCGTCTAGGCTTTGTATTAAGAATTCAACAGAGTAACGAGAAATAATTGTTAACCCTTCGACTATAAATCTAGAGTGTACTGATTGGATCTCGAACTTGGAAATCTAATTTCTTTTTTAGCTATCGAATCGATGAAGATACTTTATATTTATAGACTCACGACAGTATTTGACTGGTTGAGCGTTCAACACAACCGACCCTTACTCTTACATTGAAAGTGTAGAATTTATTAATTTTTCTTAAATATGTTGTGATTTATATATATATATATATATATGAAATATGTGGGTTTTATATACTAGTGCATCTTCTTTTGCCAGAAGAAACCCTATAAAACAAACCAAACAAGGACTCTACCTCTTCCCTTCTTGTACTCTCAAAAAAGCTCTGATCTGAAAATTTCCTCTTGCTCACAACCTTCTTCTTTCTCGGCGTCGTCGGGCAGCTCCGGGCAGCCGGAATTCGATGTTTGAGAGACGATGGAGTTAGGCAGCTCTCTCCGCCGCCATCTTCCGCCGCCAAAAGGGCTTCTCCCCCGTCTTCCTCCTTGCTCCGATCAACTTCTTCCGCCGGCTTTTGAGGTTCTAATGACTTTTGGTGATCGGAGTTTTGAAATTCAGACATGGGTTAGAGAGAGAGAGATGAGTTTGGAATGATTTGGGGGAGAGAGAGAGAGAGAGAGAGAGAGAGAGACATAATATTTATAGGGTTTTTGTTTTTGGTGTGTTGGGGAAGATTTGGATGAAAAATAGATAGGGAAATGGATGGACTTCCATGGTACGCTTTGTGTAAAAGCTTTGTATATTAAATTAAAGGGAGCTGAGTTTGATGGGTTTGGATTTTCCACGTTGTTAACAAAGACACGACACAAAAGTCTTATCCCCTTTCTCCTTAATAATACATATTGTGCAATAATTTGGGGACTTCCATTGGATACCCACTATTCTTTTTGTATTCTCATTGCCCTTACTTCACTACATTTCAATAAGTTACCAATTTGAATCTCTCTCGTTACTCTCTTTATTTAATTCTTCAACTTCACAAAAGGTTATAATCGTATTTTCCCCACGCTTTCCATTTCGATTTCGATTAGTACAGGTGTTCAAGCTTTAGGTTTAATCGAGTTAGAATGTTTTTTTAGGTCAAGTCTAACTATTCAAATTATAATTTTTTTTGAACCCGATCATAAAATTTTGGATTGGGTTGGTTGGTTTGGGTTGTGTAATGACTCTAGATTTCTAATAATCTAAAGTTGTTAGAGTCGTTATAACGTATGCTCTTATGCGGAATTAAACATTTAAAACTTTATCATTAAAACAATATAACGAAATACAAATGAAATAAATAAACAATAAAAGTAAAAGCACGGTATGCTAACCTAAAGTTTAAGAAATAAAATATCATTATCCTATGCATATGTCATGGTCTTGACTTACGATGTTGTCGTCAGCTGTATAGGGATGTCTTACATTTATCTAAAATAGAAGTAGCTCCCCATTTGAGTGTTTTGAAAAATACTCAAAGTGACCGCATTATTGAGGTTAGGGAAGGCAAACACATGCAACTCATGATTAGGGATCTATAGTTAAAACCATTGTAGGGGTGACCTTTAGTCTGAACAAAATTGGATATGTAGTACTTCCCTACATACGACCTACACATGCAAGCGTGGGTCCTTAGGCGATTTGCACCCCCCTCCCCCCCTCCCTAGACTCATCATAGTTGAGCTAGTTGTTTGACGCGACGTATGGAGGTCAACAGACCCTTGAGTGTCATGCATGACATGATCACCGTCATCGTTGTAGTATACACGTTCATACTCATCATCGTAAAAGGGGAAGTAGCCCGATGTTTATGTACATACAGAATATATGAGGTCCCAATGATTTATCATCTTTATGTCACAACCCTATACACCATTCACATATTAGTCTAAGTAATATGCATGCATTGGCCTTCATACATTCATCATCATTAACATTAACTAAGGTTGTCTTTTTGAAAACTCGTCGTCATAATGATCATGGCATTTAGTCACGCACATCTTAATATGGAACATCATCATATTAAATCATTTCATTATCATACGTCTCACAACATTTTATTATTATGCATCATCATCATCATGTCAACATCATGTACATCATCACATTATCATATAACATCATCACATCATTACCTAACGTCATCAAGTCATCGAATAACATGATCACATCATCATATAACAACATCACATCATCATCTAATGTCATCACGTCATTTTATAACATCATCATATAACGTTATCACATCATCATATAACGTCATTACATCATCATATAACGTAAAACATAAATGACACGTGTAAGGGTTACTAGGTACGTGTCGTCATACATAAGACAAGTCTTTCGATCGAGTTAATAGTAAGGTCACTTACTTGGTTATCTTAGATCAAAACTACTATGAATCCTTAGCTTAATATTGCTCTGAAATTCAATTATATTAAGGAGTCTAACAATTACAAGTTAGAATTCTACTCTCCAAAGTTGCTCACCTATCTTTGCATAAAATAATTTAAACTTACTCCTAATCAATTTAAACTAGCTAACCCTAATTTTACATAAATAATTTAGACTACCTAAGCTTAATTATGCATAAAATACTTTAAACACTCCTTAATAATTTAAACTAGCTAAGTCTAATTCTCCTTGTACAGAACTAGGAATAAAAACGTTAGTCCACCATGTACAATGACCTTAAGCACTCCTTTTGATTACCTTATTGGTTAAATACGCAACCACAACATGTAAATACCATAAAATCAGTATCAAATTATGCTAAGGTTAGATCTCATAAAAATTTCAAAATACATTAGAATAATGCACCATTAATCATCTGACCAATAACAAGCAAACTTCTAAGCGAAAAGAACATAAGTTTATAATAGATCACTAGACTCGTTTCTTTAAATAAATTTTCTCACATGACAACTGATAGATGAACGCTATTGTTCAACTTCATCAAAGTTGAATTCTAATACCGAAAACCTAAAGATCGAAGTACAAACATATGACACTTTCCTCTTTTCAATTTGAATGTACTAACATCTTGAGATAATTTCAAGACCGAATAAATTATAGGCTTAGAATCGAATAATACATATATTTATATTATTAAAGTAAAATTTTACCTCAAACAAGGTGGCCATATTAAACAAACGAGTCAAGTTCACCTTTTTATCGACACAACATTTCAATTACAAAAACTAACAAACAAAAAGTTTGTAAAATCAAATCAGTCAGACATTTTTGGATGAAATTCATAACTAGAAATGAAATGAAAAAAATGAAGATAAATATCTACGTTGCTAAGTTTAAAGATCGAAAAGTGATTCTAACAATATCTTGAAAAGATTACATAAAAGATATGCATTTGAAGAAGATACAAAAATGAAAGGTCATCTAATTCATGAGCCAACATCTTGGATATAAACAAAACATGTGGGGAATGAATGGCTCAAACAAAATGGGTCAAATTCTATTTATTCATACACAGACCACGTAGTATGTTTCTTGGGAAAAAAAGCCATTTTATTTTGTCCTCTTATTTTTTGAACATGTTGGAATCCGAGTTCTTGGATTCTCATTTTCTCACCTTCGAGTGCTTTAAAATGTTCTTAGTATTAAGAATGAGAAGCTTTGATATCATGTTAAGAATAATGCAGAAGCTCTGATACTATGTTAAGAATGATGCTATGATACCATGTTAAGAATGAGAAACAGAAGTCGGATTGAAAGTCCACATAGGATCTAAAGTCCACGTAGCTATCTAAAGTCCAATTTTACGGAAGGTTAACAACTTTTAAATAGAATACAAACTACAAAAACAAAAATAAAAACAAAAAAAAAAAACTTTAAAATAAAATAAAATATTTTATTACGGCTATATAAAATATATTCCAGTATTTATATCTTATCTTAATGATCCAACTTGATTTTTGAACTTATAAAAGCTCAATGTTTAGCTTCTTCCCGAAATAGGGAGATTTTACCGATCAACTCAAATTAGTGATGTTCAAAAAACTGATAACTTAACAAAATTTGATCAACCCAACCTAACTCGATTTGGGTTGGATTATAAACTTATTTTAGTTAGGTTGAATTTAAATATATAAAAACTTTATATATTGAGTTAGTTTATGAATTCTACTTAAACTAAATTGGATTGAAATGAACCCATCTGAATTTATTGTTAATTTCAAAGCATACGGCTATATATATAATCTAATTTTATGTATATAATCTAATTTTATGTATGTATATAATATATATATGTATATAATCTAATTTTATAATTAAATATTTGAAAAAAAAAAATACAAACACGAAATTCACCACTAACAGATTGTCCTTTTTGTATTTTTCCTCCGAGTTTTAAAAGAAACCCTTTATTATAAAGGGTGTTTCATTCTACCCAACCAATGTGTGGGATATCACAATTCACCCTCCTTCCGTGCCTAGCATCCTTACTGGCATATCGCCTCGTGTCTACCCCATAAAGGTGTTTCGTACTCCTCCCTAACCAATGTGTGGGATATCACAATCCACCCCCTTCGGTACCCAACGTCCTTACTGACATACCGTAATCCACCCTCCTTCGGTGCCCAGCATCCTTACGTAAATCCACCCCCCTTCGGTGTCCAGCATCCTTACTAGCATACCGTAATTCACCCTCATTCGGTGCCCAGCATCCTTACTGGCATATCGTAATCCACCCCCTTCAGTGCCCAACGTCCTTACTGGCATACCATAATCCACCCCCCTTCGGTGCCCAGCATCCTTACTGGCATACCGTAATCCACCCCCCTTCGGTGCCCAACGTCCTTACTGGCATACCGTAATCCACCCCCCTTCGGTGCCCAACATCCTTACTGGCATACCGTAATCCACCCCCCTTCGGTGCCCAACAACCTTACTGGCATACTGTAATCCACCCCCCTTCGGTGCCCAACGTCCTTACTGACGGTAATCCACCCCCCTTCGGTGCCCAGCATCCTTACTGGCATACCGCCTCATGTCTACCCCCTTCGGGGAACAACTTCCTCACTGGCACATAGCTCGGTATCTGGCTCTGATACCATTTGTAACTGTCCAGGCCCACCGCTAACAGATATTGTCCTCTTTGGGCTTTCCCTTCCCTTCAAGGCTTTAAAACGCGCATTTAGGAAAAAGTTTTCACACCCTTATACGAGTGTTTCGTTCTCCTCCCAACCAATGTGAGATATCACAATTTACTACTAAACATTATTTGAGTAAAAAAAAAAAAGTTTATCAAATCGAATAATTATATCAAATCTACAAAAATAGAACGACCCGATCCAACTAACACTCATAGCTCAAACGAACCAAAAAATGAGTTGAAATAGGGGCAAGATTAAGAAATTGACGTGATATAGTATGAAGGTGGCCCATTTTGCATAAAATTGCGTGATGGCCCCAACATGCTTGGCGCTGTTGGTGGTTTTATTGAAGACAGTGTCATTTCAAGCTTCTGTCTGTTTTCTCTACCAATTGTCTGTAGCTTAGGCGCTTGGCTTTAGCTGCTGCATTGGATACCGTTTCCCATTTCCAGTGCCAAAGCATGCAAAATTATTCACCTGGCCTGCACGCCTTATTATTGGTTTTTCATTCGCATCTTCACTTGCTTCATACTGCCCACAATAATTCTTTATGCCTCCTCATCTACTTGGAGCTTCCCAAGAACCACAATAAAACTTTTATTTTTCAGGTAGGACACAGACTCGTATGTGATTCTGTTCATTCAAGAAGAGGTACGACTTGTATCCCCCACAAACTACGAAAGTTCCTATGATATGATTTGAATTTCCCATATAGTTAATAAACCTAATCGATTATTAATGTTTGGAGGTAGAATTGGTAAATTTGGACAATAGGATCAAACAAGTAGAGATAGAAGACTACTAAGAGTCTGATTGGGAACATATAGGACCCGGGGTAAGATTGGACATGAATAAAGCTTGAGTCGAGCTGAGCACATGTGAGCGTGCATCTCACACGCCCATGACCCAATAAAGCCTTGGGAAGCCCATTTCATTTTATAGTCCTATTCAAAAGAAAGAAAAAAAACTCGTTAATTCTCATATAAATAGGTAACAAAAACATCATTCTCTAAGTAAACTTTGCTTCATTTTTCATGAGTGTGCATGGTGTCACAATCACACTCTTGTGGGAAAAGGACAACGATTGTGTGACTTTTATTCTAACCTGACAAACAAGTCAGCCAAATGAAAAACGTAAGTCGTGGACAATTCGAACGCATGGCCGATCCTCGATCATGTTTGAGAGAGTTTTTTTAGAAAATGTGAGCGAGAAAATAGATTGAAAATAATTTGTAAGAAAACAATGTCATAGGCTAAAAGCAACTAAGCAACAATCACAACTTTGATAGCATATAACCTGGGTAGGAAGAATTGACGACTAGTCACATCCTTCTATAGTCATTTTGGGGCATTTTGACCCTAACGGGTGTAGACATAGTTTTGGTGAACAGCCATACACTCCGGTATTGGCATGACAGGAATAATAAAGACCTAACTATACATGAAAGCAAGTGAAAAGATTTGGAACGGGCATGCAACCATGGACAACACATTCTGGACAAGCATGACCGGGACATTCAACACGCTACCTCAGAAAACACGTCTTGGACAAGCATGACCTTGACATTCTCCCCCACTCAATTGGTTGACGTCCTGTCAATAGGCTCTTCACAAACTTAGCGATGTAGGATGAAGTTGGCTTCAGGTCTCTCAACGCGCTTCCAGCTGATCCCTGCCTTGAGGAGTCTCTTCCATATTCCAGGAACTGATGAAAAATAGTTCTTGGTTCGTCGGCTCTTTGCGTCTTCTCTGTCAGAATCTCACCTACTTTCTTTGTAGTGAAACTCTTCTTCGTGGCATGAGATTGTACCACCTCCTTGTGCCTAGTGTCTTTCTGATTGAGATAGTAACGCTTCAAGTTACTAACGTGGACAACAGGGATAGTTTGCATCCATGGGAGTAATTGAGTCCTATATGATGCCTTCCCGACCTTTTGAATAACTTTAACTGGTTGACAATATTTTTGCACCAGTCGTTGGTTCTTGTTATCTTGAAATCGGAGTTGATCTGACCTCAACTTGATCAAAACTCTTTCTCCATTTTGGGACTGTCATGGTTGATGCTTCAGACCATCCCTTCTCTTCATCTATATGGATGGTCTTCCTGATTAAACATGAGTTGTTTTGAAGGTTTGTCTCTATCCCCTCAATGGAGATGGAGATGTTGACTTGGTGTCTCTCCCAAGCAGTTGGACCACTGACAAGAGTCTTTGCAGGTCTAATGGACCCGACTTTCAACAAGTCATTTAGCTGTTTGTTGAAATCAGGTAGTTTAGATTTAGCCGTATGACACACGTTTCCTAGGTGGAGATAAATACTTTGTCTGACTTTCTAGTCTTGCATCGCAGTATTTCTATAGCGAACGAGAGGTTTCTGTTAGAGCTAGCTCACTCAAGCTCCCCTCTTCAACTATGACAATGGCAACAAACGTAGGTTCATCATGGCTAAGATCCCTTTCTAACTATATGTCGACATCAATTTCACCCCTTTTGGTTGACGGGTGTTTTTTTGAATGATTATCGGATTGGACCCTGTTAATACTAACCATTTTGCTAGGGGCATGTGAATGACTTTGTGTTCTAGCAAGAAGTCCATCCCTAACATGATATCAAATTCATTCATCTTGACTATCACAAATTTGGTTTGTTCGGTCCAAGTCTCCAACTTGATCAAAGTTCTCTTTGCAACTCTTAAGACCGGTAAAGCTACCAAATTGATGACTTTCGTCTTTCTGTATCTCGATGCAAAAGAATGTTCAAACGTTTTATTTTGGTCTCTTTCATAAAGTTGTGGGTGGATCTAGAGTTGACAATGTTGTTCCTGGCCACTATGTGGTTAACCCAGGCATCAACATACATAAGATCGCATTCCACTGGCTCTTCTATCTCTTTCCCTCTTTTCTGGAGAGTAGACAAGTACTTTAGTGTCCCCATGTGGGGGTGTTCAACATTTTTAACTAACTGTGTTTTAGTTTCTTTCGTCTTCTGTGGGCATTTAGATTCTCGATAGGCCTCCTTGCATATGAAACAAGACAAAGAGCTTTTACGGTAACTATTTTGGCTATGAGGTCTCTGCCATTGAGTTCTACCTTTCTATTGGAAAGACTCACTTTCCCCTCCTTTGCCTTCAAGTATGTTATCTCCCCCTTCTTTGGGGGAGTTGGGTTAGTAATTTCTATTATTTCCATTTAGGAAGCTTGGTTTTGCCTTTCGTCTTGAGATTGATCGTTGCTAAGGTCAAATAGTCTTCAGTTGTAGCATAGGCAGTGGAAAGGTCTTGGACCCTTTATTCGTAAAGCTTGGTCTTCGTCCACGACTTTAGCCCCTCAACAAAAATGAAGGTCTTGTCTTTCTCGGACATTTCACGAATATCTAACATAAGCCCAGAAAACTGCTTAACGTAACCTCGGACATTCCCAGTATACCTTAGCTCCCTTAACTTTCGTCTAGTTATTATCTCAACATTCTCTAAGAAGATTTGTGAGCGAAATTCTTGTTTTAAACTATTTCAAGTGTCGATGGTACATCGGCCATCTTGAATGTCCATGTACTTGGACCTCCACCACAACTTTACATCGCTAACTAGATGCATTATGACCAACGTGACCTTCACCTCTTTTGTCATTGTATTTGTGGCTCAAAAGTACTATTTGAGGTCAAAGATAAAATTCAAAGTCTTAGCGTCTTGAACCCCCACAAAAGGGCTTAGGCTCCAAGACCTTCACCTTGTTAAATTAGACCACACCCCTACCTAGAGTTTGATTCCCCACTGCTCTCATGGTGAGGTTAGCTTGGTGCTTAGATCCACAACTTCAACCCTAACCACTCCAAGGGTTGCTCCAAAGTTTTCAGATATTTCTGAAACCATTTGAACGATCGTTTGTTGGGAATTTTCTAGGCATTTGATATGTTTTTCCATTCGGGCAATAGAGCCCAACAAACTATCCTCGCCCTCAAAGCCACCCACAGCTGTGGCCTTGTCTTCTAGTGCCTTCACCCTCACCATTAATTTGCTGACTGGCATTGCCTCAAGGTGGCCTACCATTTCATCGATCATGTTGACTTTAGCGATAATCTCATTCATGGAAGACTCCAAAAGCCCAATTCCATTAGGATCTTCACACAAGTAGATCAACTAACATTCGATCTCTAACAACCAGTCAACTTGGGACTTGCCCAGTTGTTTTGCAGTGGGCATGCTTCATTATTATGATCTAAGGAGATGAGTCTGCTCTAATATCACTTGTCATAGTCTCACTCTTGTGACAATAGAACAATGATTGTGCAAAACTTATTCTTACCCGACGAACAAGTCAATCATATGAAAATTGTAAAACGGAGAAAATTTGGACGTATGATCGAGCCTCAATCACATTTGAGAGAGTGTTTTAGAAAATGTGTCTAGAAAATTTGTTGAGAACAGTTTGTAAGAAACAATGTTATAGGCTAAAAGCAAATAAGCAACAACTACAATTTTGATAGCATGTAACCTGAGTAGGAAGAAGTAACGACTAGTCACATCCCCTTTATAATAAATTTTGGGACATTTTAGCCTTGGCGAGTGTAGACATGATTTTGGTGAATAATAATACACCCCTATATTGACATGACAAGAATAGTAAAGACCTAACTAATACATGAAAGCTAATAAACAAGGTTTGGAATGAGCATGCGGCCATGGACACCACGTCTTGGACAAGAATAACTAGGATATCCGACAAGCAGCCATAGGCCTTAGACAAGCATGATCGTGACACATAGCACGTACCACATCTATGTGTAATTTCTTTGTTAACTACCTTTTCCCCTCAAATTACAAAATTAGTGCAAGTCAAATGCATTCACTTTGCCTAGATTTGTGCATAAACCATTGACACCCTTTTCGGGGGGATTGAAAGTGTTCTACCAAGGAATTTGAGTATCAAAATTGCAAATGATCAAGATGGTAAATGATTCAAGATACATCTTGGACAGAGAAAACTATGAATAGGATTTTCATACGTGAAAAGTGCGATTAGGGAAACTAACTCCTTGGATCGCCATGTCTTATTCATCTTGGATGTGCTCGTCTTGGCCTCTTCCAAAAGCCAAGCCGACCTTCTTGGTTGAGAAGTGATAAAAATTTAAAGGTTCCTTCAACTTTAGATGGGTAAGGATCGGGTGAACTCACGAGTAAATTTTTCGTAAAATAAAACAAAGAAAATTTGAAACATAATTTACGATCATATTTATATTATAACAAAATAATGTTTATATATAAATAGTTAAAATACACAATTAATTAAAACATAAAATAAGGAACAAACACAAAACATTTTTAAACAAAAGGGTTGAGGACGACGAGTGAGACTTGTCTATGGCACCGACTCCAGAGTCCGCTCCCGACCTCGATCAGCTCCTTCATACCTGAAAAAAAATAAAAAATAAGGAATAAGAACAAAAACTCATTAAGTAACCTATTTGTAGGCTCTTAATAGTGTCATTAATATGTTAGGGTACTACACTCTTTCTTTTCTTGTTCTTGCTCTTGTGGTAAGTACTTTGGCCCTTTAGTTCTATTCTTGACTGGTGGGTTCTTATCATGTTCTATCCTAAAGACCTTGGTCCTTGTCCTTGGATTCAGAACCTTTGTTTTGATCTAAGGGGCCTTAGTACTATGGTTCTCCATTCTTGGTTCTTGTCCTTAGAACTTGGATCTTGATCCATGTTCTAGTCCTTGATCTTTGTCTTGTTCTTGGCATTTTCTAGGTTTTTGTTCGGTTCTTGGTTCGTTCTCCAAGAAACTCCCCCTAGGATTTACAGTATCAGTCATAAAGCTTACAACCTATGTCCAAGGCTTCATGTGTTCCAAGTTTCACAGTCTTAACCTTCGTCTAAGGTTTCATGTGTTTCAAGCGACGTAGTCTAAACCCGCACCTTAGTGCTTGCCTTCAATACGGTCTGAAAATCTATACCCAATGTTTTATGCGTTTCAAGTGGCATAGTCTAAAACCTACATCCAAGGCTTCTTACGTTTCAAGCGATGTAGTCTAATCCTGCATCTAGGGCTTGTCTTGTGATATAGCCTAAATACTTATGCTCAAGGCTTCGTACGTTTCAAGCGACATAGTTCGAATGCATATGCTCAAGGCTTCATGTGTTCCAAGCAGTGTAGTCTAAGTCATGAGAATGTTATACCATGGGAGGTCTTAGTAGGTTCTTGATTCTAGGTGAGGGAAACATGAGGTCAAATATGACATCCTGCAAAGAAAATATGGGGAGGTCATGGGTCGCAATTGAGTTTCTGGGTCTGAGGATCTTGATTCCTTATCCTTGAATGGTACCTAGCATTCTTCTTACTTTGGTAGTTGTAGAGCTTGTGTGGTATTATTCTTGGTTCTCAATTTTATAAGTTTCTAAGGTCCTTAATTCCTTGAGACATAAGTTAGTAACATGCATTCATGAACTCATCATAGTAACAATCATGAGTTATTCTAGAAAGTCATAGAGTAATGATCAATTCTTTGGAGGGTTCTAGAAGAGTCTTGAGTCTTGAGGTGTTTCCTTGTGTTTCTTTGGTTCTAACTTGGTTTAGGTTCCAAACTTTCTCTAATCAACTTCCTGACGAAAGGCCTCGCAAGAAGTAGTAAATCATTTGGAGCATGTTTAAATGTCATAAGTAGTCTTAGGGGCATTTTGGTCATTTTACCCATAATTCTTGGTTTTGCTACTTAACGTGTTTCAATGGCTTTCAAACTTCACAACATCATCAAATCTCATAAAATAGGATCCACTACAGAGTTTCGTAGTATTTGGAGGTCATCTAGGATATGAACCGAAGGTAAATTACCTTAGGGGCATTATGGTCATTTTACATCATCGCTTGGTTTACCTACTTAACATTTTCCAATGACCACCAAATTTCATACATAATCTCAAAAAGCTATAATATGATCAACATTAAAATTTTATAGGCAACGAAGTTCATTTAGTGGGTTATTTTAACCTTACTTAAATCTCAAGCAATTTGATCGGTTCAGGGTCAACTCTCGGTTCTTAGTGTTTTTTTGTCATATATTCTCAATTCATACTTGATTTAAGGTTCATACAAAAATCCAAGTGATTCCTACCAGTATTTCTTAAGAAAAGTCTAGGGTGACTACTTATGTCAAGGCATAGTCTATGGGGTAGCATTTCACCGCCTTAGCATTAAGTTTGTGCAACTAAAAGTTCATAAGTGAGAATAATTGAGTTCCATTCCTGTTAAGACTTCTTTTGTCAATTTGAACTCCAGGGATATTGACGGACCTTTATTAATCAAATAGGATGTTGTATCCATAGCATCAGCCCATAATGTTTTTGGTAGTCCAAAATGAATTCTCATCCTCCTTGCCCGCTCATTTCTGCTCATTCTTTCTGCAACATTATTTTGTCTTGCCTTATGAAAACTATTCTCATTAGTCTAATTTCCTCAGTTTCACAAAATGTTTTAAATTCTGACTTGTCGTACTCTCGTCCATTGTCAAACCTCAAGCATTTATCTTTAAGCCGATTTGATTTTCAACTTCAACTTTCCATTTCTTGGAGGTGGCAAACACATATGACTTGTCTTTTAGGAAATAAACTCATACCTTTCTGCTGAAATCATCGATGAAGGTGACATAGAACTTTGATCCACTAAGTGATGAACTAGAGATGGTCCCAAAATGTCTTTATGGACCATTTTCAACCATATTTTCTTCGTTTCTCTAATAAACTTTGTGAAACTAACTCATTTCTTTTTACCCATATTGTAGCTCTCACAAAGACCCATATCAATAGATTTCAGGCCTTCTAAAACTTCTTTCGTAGCTAACATTCTCCTTCCTTTGACGCACATATGTCCAAATCGATTATGTCATAGATTTGAATTTGAAGCACTCTCAACAATAATAGCCATGTTTATAAACCCTATAGTGGTGTATAAGGTTCAAGATTTTGTGTTACGTGCTACCACCATGACACCCTTCACAATCTTCCACAAACTATCCTAAACTCTGCTACATAACCTGTGTTATCCAAATAAAGAACAGGTTTTTCTTAGCATTGGGTTCTGACATTCTTTAATATCAACTGATTTCCTGCAGGAGTTTTTATGTAGACGTTCCTATTTCCTTCAATCTCCAAGGTTTTTTTGTCGGCAAGATATGCATTCTCAAAATTTCTAGATCTAAAATTTCGAAATAGCTTCTTATTTGGAGACGAACGTAAAGGTGTAGCTGAATTCAAAATCCAAGATTCAATCAGACTACTAATGTTGAGGATTAGAGCATCTTAAATGTGTTCTACTAAATTTATAGAATCATTATTATCCTCCGATTTTTTATTCTGCTTTCTCTTTGGTCTTGTACAATTTGTCCAAAAGTGACCTTGTTTTCCACAACTCCAACAAGTTACGTTTGGTTCATTTAAAAAAATTTCACAATTCTTTGATTTTGATTTACCTTGGTCATTCAATTTACTTTTTCCCTTTTAGTCAACACGGAGAGCACCACCATATGAATCTCCAATTTCTCGTTTGCGAATATTTTCGCTGAGAACTGCATCTCAGCGAACTTCAGTTTCTCAGATTCCTGAGAACTACTGCTCACAACAACAACAATATCCTAAGATTCGGGTAAAGATGACATCAAAATTAATGGTTTAATTTCATTCTCGAAATTAATTTCCAACGAACTTAGTCGACTTATAATCATATTGAATTCATTTATATGATTTACAAAAGATCCACCTTCACACATTTGTAGATTGAACAATCTTCACATCAAATACATCTTATTTATAGCCGATAATTTTTCGTATATATTCGACAATGCCTTCAATAGGTCTAACGTCATCTTCTCCTTGAGTTGTTGAACGCCATGTTTCTAGATAGCATCAACTGGATCAACCCTAAGGCTTATCGATACTGAGCTTACATTACTCCGTGGTCATACTCGAAAAGGGTTCGTGAAGATCTTTCTGGTACAAATAACCTTCCATATGCATCTTTCAGAAATCGAAAAAATGCAGGAGAAATATCGAATATTGGTTATAAACGTGTAATATTGGTGAGCTAGTAGAAGAAAGCCCAACCAACCTCTATAACTATGACTATCTAGATATTTGTAACATTCACTCATAACACAATGATCTCAACAGTCCCACTTGCATGGTTTCTTTAAAAAGTCATTACCATGGTTTCTTCAAAATGTCAAATAACCTTAGTTCCAATACTTACGAAGTTAAAATTCGTTTTTTTTTTTTTTTTTTTTTTTTTTTTTTTTTTTTTTTTTTTTTTTTTTTTTTTTTTTTTTTTTTTTTTTTTTTTTTTTTTTTTTTTTTTTTTTTTTTTTTTTTTTGTAATAATCGATTCTTAGCTCAAGAAAGCACCATTCTAATTATAAAATTAAACAATAAATATCATAAAATACCCAATATGAAGTTAAATTATTCTTCATTTTCACTTCTTTAATCCTTTTTTAGAATAAGGAAAGTTAAAAAAAGAGACACATAACGAGAGATGAGTGTAGAACACTAAATAATTACAATACAAAATGATTATGAGCGACAAAACAAGACTGTCATAACTATGGTTGGGTTCTCCTATGATCATAAGAGACATAAGTTGACACCGCCTTAGTTCCCTCAGCAACGGCGTGCTTCCCTAGCTCTCCCGGGAACACCAACTTCACCGCCCCCTGTATTTCCCTTGATGACAGCGTCTGCCCGCCTATCACAATCCAAACATTGTTAGAATTGGTCGTTATTAAGGAGTTATTTTGAATATTATTAGGGCTTGCCTGTGTACTTGGAGAGCTTTGTGGCCTCCTCAGCTAGCCTCTCGAACATGTCGTTCATCAAATTGTTCAAAATCACCATGGCTTGCCCTGATATCCCCACCTCCGGATGCACCTGCTTCAGCACCTTGAACACGTACCTCTTGTACCCTTCTCTTCCCTCGCGGCTTCTCCTCTTCTTTACTTCCCTCTCCTTTTTCTTCTCGTTTTTCTTTCTACTTCCTCTGACACCTGTCGAGAATTGTTGGAGGGAGTCCCACATTGACTAAGATCATCGATTTATGAGTAAGGAATACCTCTCCATTAGTATGAAATCTTTTAAGAAAACTGAAAGGAGGAGAGTTTATGCTCAAAATGGAGCATACCTTGTGTCCATATCATAAGGTTGTAGAGATTCGTGATTCCTAAAATGGTATCAGAGTCATGCCCTTAACTTACTCATGTCAATACAATTCTCATCAGAATCCGAAATTATGAGCCTTAGTCAAAAGTGACTCAAATGCCCATAAATAGTGTACTTTGAAGTCGAACCGATTAGGGGAGGCTGATGGAGAGATCCATAGGCCTCTGGGAGGCTTTGAAGGTATAGTAAAAGATGACTCGGTGTAGAACAAATGGTGTACTTTGTTCGAATACTCCAGAGAAGGAGTCGAGCCTCGATTAGGGAAGGCTGAAGGGCTCCTGTAAGAGTCGAGGGAGGCTCTCGAATGTGTAGTAAAAATTGATTCAAGTGTCAAGGGCTTCAGAAAAGGAGTCAAGCCTCGATTAAGAGAGGTTGTTCAAGGACTCCATAGACATCGGGAGGCTCTATAGTCTACTTTGTTCGAGGGAAGAATTGTTAAAAAAAAATCTCACATTGACTAATGGTCATGATTAGTCATTGGTTTATAAGTAAGAAATACAATTCTATTTATACGAGACATTTCGAAAGAAGGCCAAGCAAAGACAGGAGAGTTCATGCTCAAGTAGAGCATACTATAGTCGTTGTTGGACCCGCAAAACAAAAGGTTAAGACTTCATGTAAACAAATTATTAGCATTATTATAATGTTAAATTACTACCATTCCTGGGTTTTGATTCCATCTTCCCCGTCACATCCTTGTCCTCCGTGACCTCTGAGGTGGAATCTACAGGCCTTGTCAGCTTGACATCTCCCCACACCGTCGAAGTTCGGGGGTCTTCCACCTGAATAGTCCTCCGAAACACTTCATCGCCGCCGGTTTCCGCCGTTGCTGGCTCTTGAGTAAGATCCTGGCTCTCTCCCTCCACCACAGCCACATGCACAGTTTCTTCCACTACCTTGGTGGTTGTCCGGACGACAGAACCGACAATTCTACGGGATCGCCTCGGCGGCATAGCTTTGACGACACGTCGTTCCCAATACCTCTGATTCCAAAGGGGATTTAGTTTAAATGGTCGTTATAACTTATATGGTGAAAATTAGAGGCTGGTCGAGAGGACACATGGATGACACGTGTCGGTCTTGTTTGTTAACTTGTGTCCACGTGGATGGTAAGTGCTTTTTGGTTTCCAAGCGGTCGTTGTGTGAATTATCTTTTTGATTATAATTTGTCAAATATTAAAATTAAAATTTGGGTTATTTAACTCTCGTTTGGGTTTGGGGTTTGGTGTTATGGTCTATATAAGTATATTAGTACCTAAAAAAAAGATGACAAATGGAATAGTCTAAAAAGTATAACTCAAACAATAACCTTGCCCAAACCTTGCCCAAGAAGACTAAAATTGTGATATCTCGTGGGAGAGAACAAAACCGTCTTTATAAGGGTATGGAAATTTTTTCTATTGGGTGCGTTTTAAAGTCTTGAGAGAGAGCCTGAAAGTGAAAGCACAAACCGGACACTATCTACAAGCGTGGACTTGGAACATTACAAAAATTAAATTTCAACGACTTCGCAGTAAGTCAAATTAGAGCGGAGACAAGAATTTTGAAAGAGTAAAAAATGGTTATTTATAGCTAATATAAATTTGAATCTATGTGTGATTTTTATTATTATTATATTATATTAGTTGTGAGTGCTCAGATGGTAAACCTACTCTTTCACAAAATTGTAGTGTGTTCCTACAAAATTCAAATACTTTTATTATCAATTTGATCCTGCACCGTGGAAAAGATTGAGTTTGCTATTGAACTCATAAAAAGAGTGGGTTAGTCTCTGATTCGTGGAGAGAGTTGACAAATTTCTTTATTTAAATTCTCAAGAGGCGATTGAGTGGGTTGGACTCTGATCCGTGGGGTTAGTCTCTGATCCGTGGAAAGAGTATAAAATTCTTTATTCAAATTCCCAAAGCCACTTGGAATTTGAGTAGGTCGAGTTTGACTCAACAGTATCAAACTACTGTGTTGAAACCCATTTATTGCATGCGAAAAGTATAGAATGCTTAAATATTTTTATTGTTAAAACCCTATTCATCCCTCTAGAGTTGCCATACCGATCCAACACAAGGAACTAAAGAAACCCTAATTATATTGGAGAGATGTAAGTTCCACTCAACCGCATGAACTCAAATATTTTTCTAAGTCTCGAGCTAATTTAAGCATCAGAGTTAATGAGGCAAGTGCCACTAATGTCTACAAGTTTTCACATCTGGTAGGACGCGTTCTTCCCCTTTCAAACAAATTTTACTATTGTTGTCGACCTTCTACAAAAAGTGGCAACCATTCTCGTAACAAAGATCAATACTGAAACAATAAATAAACATCGTGGGGGTATTATTGTAATTTCATCATAAAAGCCAAAAAAAAAAAACCTTGTAGAAAGGCATTGTTTTATTCTCTATAGAATACTTGTACTTGTATCTTTCCTTAACAAACCTTGAAATGAAAATATAACTGAAAGTAAAAAAAAGTTGCTACCAAGTATCGAACCCTCGTCAAGTAAAGGATAAAAACAACACTTTTATTTTCCTTTATTTTATTCCTTTAATGAATTAATTCCATTTTTATTTTAATTTCTCCGTCCAAAACGCAGACTTTTATTTTCTTTATTAATTAATTATTTATTTATTTATTTATTTGCCGACTTTGCGTACTCACCAAAGGCCACCAATAAAAATAAAAAAAACCAAGTTATAGCGTAAGATCCAAACACGCCCCTTTCCTAATGCAATCCAAAGGCCAGTATTCCACTTGACCTACCATCTCCCAATCCTGACCGTTCAATCCAAAACCAGTTCACTCATCCCTTTCCATTCTTTATGGCAATGAAGCAATGCTTATAAAACCCAATTTTCTTGGGATTGTTTGGGATTTTCTCGGGAACCAAACAGAAAACAAAAGAAACCATGGTAATCCCAACATGGCTCGAATCTTTACTATCCACGCCGTTTTTCTACGCGTGTCCTTTGCATAAAGACGCTCCGAGAAGTGAATGCAATATGTTTTGCCTCGATTGTCATCATTGCGCGTTCTGCTTCTATTGCCGATCTGACCTACACCACGATCACCGTGTTATTCAGGTCGGTTTTCCTTATCATAATCGAACATGATCCTCTATTTCACAATGTGGGTATCAATTTTATCCTCTTGAATTTGTAATTCGTGTAGATTCGGAGATCATCGTACCATGACGTGGTAAGAGTGGCGGAGATCGAGAAAGTTTTGGATATAAGTGAAATCCAAACATATGTGATAAACAGCGCAAGAGTTTTGTTTTTGAATGAGAGGCCTCAACCGAAGAGCTCTGCTAGTAAAGGAGGCTCCCATGTGTGTGAGATTTGTAGTAGATGTCTCTTGGATCCCTTTCGTTTCTGTTCTCTTGGTTGCAAGGTAAATTTCTTTAGCTTCAAATTGAACTATGCTCGAGTTGATATTTTATGTATTATTTTAAATTTTACTGATAAAATGACGATATGGTAATGTCAAAATGTTAAATTTTTTCTTTATGCTTTAGTTTATGAAACCGACCTATCTAATGATGAAATTGATAATTTACCTACTTTATAATATGACCTAATATAGCATTATAACTTACCTAACCTTGAGTGGGTCCGTGCTATTATGGAAAATAATAATGTAACTACAGGTATTAACCGACCATCTCTTCTTCTTTATAAGCTTTCGACGAAAGTACTCTTTTCCATAAGTTGCAAACCTACTCGAGCGTAGTTCACTTTGAATCTCTCTTTTGGGTTTTATACTTTCAAATCAAGTGCCGTTTTCGTAAGTGATTTAGGTCAAGAACGAGGATTCAAACTTTTACCCGAACGAGCAGAAACACGAGGAGGTGTCGAGAAGAAGGGAAAGAATAGGAAGAAGATTGGGAGAAGAAGAGGAAGAGGAGGAAGAAGAATTGCGTGTAAGGAGAAACCAAGAAGGTGAAATTTACCAAAATCACACGCATCCTTCACATTCAAATTCAAGGAGGAGGAAAGGCATCCCTCAAAGAGCACCTTTTTAATTAATTAATTAACTTAATTTCATTTAATTAATTATAGCAATTTTTTTTTTTAATTTATAAAACTTTTAATTGAAATAATTCGTTTCACATGATGTTCCCCATGTAATTATTTATAGATCTCACCACACCCAATCATTTAACATACCCCACATTGGGTTTTCTTGTTGTAACCTTTTAATTTGCATATAAAAATATTTTGATTGTTATTTTTTTATTTTTATTTTTTTTATAATAAGAAAGTATGTGATTTGTCCATTTATTTCAAGATTCAATAATATTCCTTGTTAATTATAATATATTAAAATGTCGATCACTGTTCTAAAATATTTAAATTTGACCACAAAATCGATCAAACAAGGTATAGAAGCATTCGAACTTATTAGCAAAATTTTCAACATACAGTTAGATGAATCAATACTCATAAAATTAGACATTATCACCTATTCTAATTTGTTAGGTGTTCGTGGGTTGGGTCGGATCGAGTTGATACAGTTTTTTAGACTCGATCTAATTGTTCAGGTTGTAATTTTATTTTCAACCCTAACAATCCGAGTTATATAATGAACCCAACCTAACTCAACCGTAAATTTTTTGTGTTGGGTTGGTTTGGACTGTTTGTGTCATTTATTTAAATTTTTTCTTTTTAATAAATGTAAAATACCTATTTATTTATTTTCAAGTATTTAATTAAGATTTGTAACCCAATTTTAATTTTTTTTTTTAAAAAAAAAAACCTCCCAAATAGTTAAAAATTAATTATTTTTAAGGAGGGTTGAACAATAAATAATCAAAAATATAAATATAAAATTAAATATCATAAAATATTTATCCATTCTAAGAACTTATAAACCAACTCAAATCATAAAATTTTTATTTATTAAACCAAATCCATCAAAATGCATTTGTAGGGAAGCGTTCCACCTTAGAAGGAAGCACCCGCGTGAGTAGTGGTGGACGAAACGGAAGCGAGAATTTCGGCTTGCCTCGAAAACCTAAAGGTTCCTTCGCAAGGTTCGTCCACAGAGGGTAAGTCAAAGCCTAAGATCAAGCCGAAAGACGTAGTCGATGGACAACAGGTGAATATTCTTGTGCTGCCCCTTATTGGTCACGAGGGACGAAGGAAGCTAAGTTAGCCGATCAATTCGAGAATAAATTTATAACTCAACGAACCCAAACCTAGATTCAGTTAGTTGATTAAGTTGGTTGGATATCATTTTTTGAACATTCAAATATATTCACTATAATTTAATAATATCTAAAAAAAAAAGTCCCTATAGTAAATGGTATTTATAATTTTTTTTATCAAACTATAGAAAGGAATTTTAATTTTTAAAATTATAGGAAACTAAACTTACAAATTAACATATTATTAAAATTAATATTATTAGTTAAATAAATAAATAAATAAAAATTCGTGTCACTATGCATGACATTAAATAATACTCCTCTTCATTTAAAAGAACTCAAGCCGTACTCATCGTGATTGGACGGTACTATTCATCAACTTAATGCATGGTAAATATATATATATATATATATATATATATATATATATATATATTATCATATTATATTTTAAAAATACTTTTGACTTTACAAAATAATAATACGATTTAAATTACAGCTATATTATTTTCTTTTTTTTTTCATTACTAATTTATTTTAATCCCCAAAAAAATGCATTTAATAATTTAATTTTTATTTTTATTTTTATTTTTATTTTTAGAAATGATTTGAAGAAATAAAGGAGAGAAAATATGAACATTATATATCATATCATATGGCCAACCTGTAAGTGAATAGTGGAGCATTAAACTTTAACAAACATGAAAAGGACCCCTCAAACCCTAAATGTAGGTTTATTAAAGACCCACGTTATAGCCCGTTCGGGTCTACCTCGATGATTAACTACTTGTTGTTATCATTCTAACAATTTGATGGTTTTATGTCCCGCACATAATAGTTAAGCTAAAGAAAAGACTCGAGAGACTTACTTTATTTGTATCATATCTCTCTTTCCACCCTATTGTTTTGGTTGTAATTTTAAAGTGTAGGGTCGTAATCGTACGAACTGTATGTGCTTCGACTTGTTTTGATTCAGTGAATGTCAACATATTTCAAATGATGGTTCGAATTCGATGTTCATTGTTTAGGTATGAAATCCAACAACTATGAGATAAACACATCGTAGTCGTATCATATCATATCTATAGTGGAGTGACCTATAGTTTATGAATGAAAATTGGATACTTAAAGAGTTTAATTAATTAATTGTGTATCATTGGAGCTTATAATTTTGTGAAGGAAGCAGGATTTGAAACCCCAATTTCCGATTGAAACTCTAGTCGGTAAGAATTTCAAAATTTTGGACTTTTAGAATTTCATTTTTCTAGGAGCAATTCTAAAGTTTTAATTCACGTCAGAATGAATGGAGAAATTTTCCCTCTAAATATAATATTATTTTATTAAATTTACCATAAGACACAAAGTTGAGATGGTTGAGTTGTTCTAAGGCGCTAGATTAAAGTTCTGGTCTGAAAGAGCGTGGGTTCAAATTCTACGTTGCTATGGTTGTTGAATTAGTTCAATTTATATGGGAGGACTCAATTATTTTAATGGAGGAACTTACGTTTTGAATGAACACATCGATTTGTGCACCCAAGCTAAACCCATGTTCGAAAATGAAATAAAAATATATATATATATGTATATTTATTTTCGAGCACGAGTTTTTGTCGGTAAAAAAGAAATCAAATGGATTCAAGGGGGCTTTTCGAGAACGTATCAATAAGCTAGACCCATGCTTCAAGTTATTTCATGCCATAAATAAACGCGAACACTCAAGAAATCCGTCGGACAGGCAGATTCACATCTCTTACAACCAACACAGTCTTCTGTTCTTGGAGCCGAAGCTATTTGCTTAGCTTTACATCCGCCCCAAGGTATCATTTCTAATGCCGAGAATTAAATATCTGATTTTTCTTTTAAGTTTTAAGTTCTAAAATTGTATTCGGAGTCTTATAGGCCGAATATCGTAATGAGGTAGAGAGGTTTGTAAGTGACTAAACTTGAGATTAAGGAAGAATAAAAGAAAAAAAAAAAATTAGGGTTCGAGAAAGAAAGAGAAACAGTCTTCTAGGTTCCTACAAATTCAGACTCTAAATTTGGCTAAAGTTCCCTTATAAGAATGGCTTAACGAAGAACGAGAGGTAAGTATTTCAAGATTTAACTTTGATTTTTCCTCATTTTTGTAAGATTTCATTTTAATATGTTATTTCGCACAACGTCAATAGCTTGTAAAACAAGTTTCTTCGGCTTGCATAAAAAACTTATAAACCCAAGATCATTCTCGGCTCTTATATCATCTTCGGTTGCTCGTTGAAGATGTTTTTGGGTACTTAACCAAAATAGAATTATGTGGGGAAAAAAACACTCAACCATCCATCACTTTCATCCTCCTCTTAACTCATAAGAAACAGAGAAATCTAACCATCCTACAACAACTGAACAACCACTTTGCTACAACAACAAGAATAATAACGACACGAAAATTAACGAATGGAAGACGATGGCGTCGACATGACCATAAAGACCTCCTCAATCAAGAAAAACGTGAAAGAAAACAGAAAAACCACCAAAGAAATAGAATTCTAAATCATTGTAACATCACAAAACGAAAACAAAAATAAGTAAAAGCATTACAGTTGGTGACGGATGGTGGCAGTTGGTGGTGGTGAAGAACAGGAGAGAAAAATAATTTCAAATATATCAATTTTATTTTTAAAATAAAAGAAGTATTAAAAACAAGAGAGTTAAAAATTGGGTTTTATTAGATTTTAATTAGTTAGATTTTAATCCAGCTCAGTTTGAGTTATTTTTTTTTTTGTCCGATCAATCAGACAAAAAAAAAATACAATTTGTAAGTTAGTGATATGTTGGACTTGAAAATGTTCGATATTTGAATTTTATGAGATTTTAATCGTTAATATATAATGTGTTGTAGAAGAATAAGATTTTTTTTTAAAATTATGAATTTTCTTAAATAATTTTAAAAAATAATCCGACAATTTCAATCCAACCCAACTCAAAAATAGAGGGTTGAGTTGGATTATAAACTCTATTTCAATTGTTCGGTCAAGAACCCTTAGCTAATTATCGAAAATCACATATTCATACATCAAAATTGGTGTGACTTGAATGACTGGCTTTAAGTTCTACTTTCATTTTTGGGTATGATTAAATGCATAATACTTCTCTACACATAATCTACACACATGTACATTGACTCATTAGGCAAATTCGTCAACGAATTTGTATGCTAGCATATGCTTACACACCGTTGAAACCGATGAAGATTTATTGTGAGTGTATGTGTTCGTCCAATACATAGTTAGAGAAACAACCTATGATTACATGAACATACAACACGAAATATCACAATTTGAATGGTCAGTTCAATAATGCACATAAATATTTTCATACATTTCATGATTTTCTTCCCACTAGATATGCATTCATAAATGATATTTCCATCATACTTTATAAATACTTATAGTTTATGGTTCATATAATATGTGCATAATCATACAAAGTCATGATTATACATGAGCCCAAATCCCATAAATCATACATAATCATTTAAATTTTAAATCTACCTTCATAGTATATCAAATTTACTTATGAATGTACTATATATAGATTATGGAGTGCATTTTGGAAAAAGTAAATAGCATGTTTTCTAAATTTATAATTTCATAATTTTATTAAATATTATCATCCATTGTTCGGGTTTCCCGAGAAATGATGATTTGTTCATAAAAACAAGAAATACTATATCCGTTGGTACGAGAGCTTTTGGAAAAATCAAAAGCAAAACCATAAGAGCTTGTGCTCCAAGTGAACAATATCGTACCGGGAGATTCATGGATTTTATGCGAAAATACGTTATTCATGTGATCCCACATAATGCAACCTCCGCTGCTGCAGCATCAATGGGATATTTAGCACATCCAACATTGGGTGGTTGAATGACCTGTGCAAACCGATGAGATTCAGATCGAATACAGTTTTTTTGCTGAGCATTCAAAATACGTAAATAAGTAACCTAATATAAAGCATGATCTCTAAACTTTTCCATTTATTGCTACATATTTCCTTGTTTCTAACAATGAAACTGCTAGATATGATTTCAAATACTAACCCACCTAAGACAATCAGTAAACGAATGAACAAAAGAGGGATTTCTATCAGGCAATCTATTGCAAAACTAGTAACATAATTAAAATGGTTTTTTATGCAAATTTCGTAGAACATTTCAGAGCTAAGAGATAAAAATTAAATTAACATAAAAAGTTAGAAGTTGGAGAAACTTAATGAAATTGTTATAGAAATTCATGAGGTACAGTTTCAAATGAGGAGATTGTTTCTACCTGAATTATTATTCAGCTTATAGGATTCTCCTATCTCTGAAATATGAATACACGAGAAAGAATGCCACAACCGAACCCACAATAATCCCAGCTGTTGTTAACCAGAAGGCAAACTGCACGCATCGTGACAAGGGGGCATCAATGTTAAAATACGTAATAGAATTAAGACAATTGGTCATGTTGCATGAACTTGAATATTGTTTAGAAACTGGCTTTTAAAGAATGTACCACGTGTTCTTCAAGGTAAGATCGTAAGTTCATGCCAAATATTCCTGCAAAATGGATGTGAAAAACAATGGCTAAAGTACAATTGGAAGGGAAATTCTTTTTTCAAAGTTATTACATGCAACTAGTTCTGTAAATTACCTTTTTCCTCTTTCTGTATATTATTCTTTTTTGCCTGCCTATTACAATTGTGATTCTTCTTTCGGGTTATGTTAACAAGGTTAGAATTGATTTGTTAGGAATAACGACTCTCCTCAATAGTATGATATTGCCAATTTGAGCATAAAATCTCATGGATTTGCTTCAGGCTTCCCCAAAAGGCCTCATGGCAATGGAGATATATTCCTTACTTATAAACCCATGATCGTTCTCTAAATTAGTTAATGTGGGACTGCCAACAATCTTCAACCTGATTTTCGCTTCCAGAAAATGAGAACGATGATTTAGATCTCTTCAACTCAATATTCCTCACCTGTTTTTCTCTTGAAGGCGATTACCTTCAGTTCATAAACGATTTCCAAATTGAATATGCAAGATAGTGTTTTTTTTTCCCTTAAAAGAGTATACCTGCAACTAAAGCACCAACAGCCACACAAAATGTCCCAACTTGAAGAAGCAATTCCACCCTGCTAACCTCAAGTCGCCGCGAGCTAATTCAAAATAGGAAACATAAATAGTTACGTGGCTATTAAAACATGCTTAAGAAACTTTGATTCATTATTTGAAGAATAAGAGAGAGGAAAAAACAAGACTTATTCTTCAAAGCTTCTCCCGATACAGGAAATGGGGATATGATTAACCACGAAAAATATGTCTTCACTCACGGATATCACTTTTTTTTTTTTCAGAAAATAAAATAATTCATGGAAATTATGATAATTAAGCTAAGTGATCTATATGTTACTGTCACGCTACTGAGAATGTCTACACAGTCAAACCTATGATGACTCCCTTTTTCGACCTCAGTTTCTTTCGATATGAATTTTAAAATATAACAAGAAACACAAGCAGAGAACCAGAACCAATTAAACAGGTAAATGTAAGGTAGTTTAGACCTCAAATTGACGGCAATTGAATCTTCCATTTCTTTAGCAGAATCCAGAAGCCTTTCAGCTTGACCATGACAAGATTCACATCTGCATATGCAAAAGGGAAAAAATTGCATCAGCTTGCACGATTCATTCCACAAATTCGTAAATAAAATCATACATTGGTTGGCCTACTCAAGTAATAGGCAAGTAGTACCAAATACAACAATTAGTTTGAAGGTGTTTCAAGTTGCAGTAAAATAAAATCGGTCTCGAACTCATCTATCTTTAAAGTTCAAACTCATTTTATCTCCCTATCTGGTGGAGAACAATCCATCTTTAAAGTGTCTGTACTCCTCTATCTCCCTGTTGCAAGAAGCTGAAAGATGAGAAAGAGTAGCCCATTTATTAATTTCCGGTTCTAGAATTTCTCCTCAAAAACAGATTCCAAGCCTAAGTCAATAATGGCTGCCTCCTTTCTCTGGGACAAATAAAATAAAGGATAGCGTGTTTGTAAGTTCTTTGGTTCCAGCCAAGTGTCTTTCCAAAGTAAAGTCTTTTTACCAAGCCCAAGAACCCTTGGATGTGTGCAATGAGTAGCTCCCCAGTTTTTGGTTGCAATTGTTGGTGCCAAACTTGGATGCTATATTTTCCTCCAAATGGCTTCTTTTTCATGATAAAATCATCAAATCCATTTTGCTAAAAGATTGAAACTTTTCTTATGAATATCAAAAACCACCAGACCTCCATCTTCAATAAAGATTTGTACGGAAGACCATTTGATAAGGTGGCTGCACTTCTTCTCAGTACCGCCGCCCCCCATCGAAAGTGTCTGTATAGTTTCTCTATGGATTTGGTAACCTTATTCAGAGCAAAACACAAGGAGAAATAGTTAATTGGTAAGAAAGTAGCTGTTTCTCCACTTTTTCAATAATAGGGGCCCAAAAGGCGAGGTTCCGGGAATTTCCATTGAGCGGTAACCCCAAATAGTAAGTAGTCGGCCAACAATCAAGCTTAAAACCTAAGTATGAAGCATGATGTGCAGCTCGCTGTAAATCTATTCCAATTCCCAAAAACTCTAACTTTAAGCAATTATTATTCAGATCTGATGTATCCTTCAAACTCATGAACAATTCGGAAGAGATTAACAACATATGATTACTTTGTAGAGGATAAGAGAATTGTATAGATATGATTACTTTGGAGAGGATAAGAGAATTGTATCATCTGAAAATTGGAGATGGGTGAGATACCAATTGTGGGTACGATCCAATATGGAAGCCTTGTATCAGTCCTTTTTGTTCTGCCATCAAAAGCATTCTGCTCTTGCAATCAATCACAGGGATAAAACATAGAGGGATAATGGATCGCCCTGTCGAAGTCCTCTAGAAGCCTGAAACTTACCTCTAGGTTTGCCATTGATAATAATGGAGTAGTTAGCCAAACATATGCACCCCTGTATACTTTCCCCATAAAAAAAAAACCAAAATCCTTAGATTTTAAATCAGCCGTATGACCATTTGGGACTGGGTTTCTTCTTCTTTGATTTTTTTTTTTTTTTTTTTTTTTTTTTTTTTTTTTTTTTTTTTTTTTTTTTTTTTTTTTTTTTTTTTTTTTTTTTTTTTT
>NW_019272053.1:1079639-1083099 GCF_002738345.1 Cucurbita maxima
TTTTTTTTTTTTTTTTTTTTTTTTTTTTTTTTTTTTTTTTTTTTTTTTTTTTTTTTTTTTTTTTTTTTTTTTTTTTTTTTTTTTGTGCCTAAATCAGTCACAGCTTTGTAGACTTTTATCTCGGTAAAGCTCGTCGGAAATTGGACTCCAATCAATCCCTTCAGGGAAAGTTTGAACACCAGCCTTTTTAGTAAATAAATTCTGAAAGAAAACAATAAACTCGCTCTCGATTTCATTATCCAAAGCCAAACTTAATAGAAGGAAAAATACCATTATTGGCTGAAATAGATGAAGGGTCTGCTTTAATCTCTAACCTTCTCTTCAAATAAGCTTCCGTCAATTGAGCATTTTCCTCCTTTAAATCAATGTCCATGAGCTCACTGTGAAGTTTAATTTTCAGTTCCTTCTGGTGACCAAAAGTGAGCTGGCACCACAATTTTAATTCTTTCTTAAGCCCCCTTAGTTTCTAAATAAAGTCGTGTCCTGGCCAGCCATGTAAAGAAGTTTCCAACCACCATTTTTCAACCATCCGCAAGAAGGAATGATAGTTTAGCCTAGAATTCATTAATAAGGAGAGGGGCCCCAAGATCCCTTACCCAAAGTGAGGAAAACAGGATATTGATCCGAAGTAATTCTTTCTACTCTGTCCAGTGGCCCTTTTTAATTTATTGATGATAGAAGCATAGATCAAAAAAATCTGTAAATCAGTATCATGGTGGAAATTTCACGAAAGTTTGACCATGTGAACTTGACATATCTGAGAGAGATATATGTGAGCTCGGACATCTCAATAAATTTATTAACCTCTTCAAATATAGGAATTTCTCGTTCAGGGGAGAAATACTACAAAATGACCGTACCGGTCGAATTCTTAACTTGAAGTTTTATATGAGAACAGCAATCAATCAAAGGAACCCAGACCAGAGAGTTGATTCTACACAAGATCATTTTGAAATTATGATGCTAGAAATCTCTCTGCTGATCTCGATGATGAAAGGACTGGTAATTCTTCTTTTATCCTGATCATTTGAATGTTCAAAATATCTGGCCTATTATTTCTAATCCTATTGCTATTAAGAAAGATACTAGAACTTGTACTAAATATCCCACACCAAATTACATCGCATTTGAAAATTTGTCAAATAGTTATAAAGCTTTCATATCTAGGATAGAACACACATTTGAATATGTTTCAAAGAATACACAAGAAGTCCTAAATGATCCAAATTGGAAACTAGAAATCATGGAGTAAATGAATACTCTAAGACAAATTGGTTCTTGGAAAATAACAAACTTACCAAAGGATAAGAAGACCATGGGATGCAAATGGGTGTTAAAACTCACCTACGAAATTGATGAAAGATTCAAGCCTAGAATCATCTATTAAAACTCACCTATTAAAACTCACCTATGCAAACGGCAGTGCTGAAAGATTCAAGCCTAGAATAGTAGCTAAAGGCTTTACTAAAATTTATGAAATTGATTATCAAGAGATTTTTGCTCCCACCGCAAAAATCAACTCCATCTTGTCTTGTAGCTAATTTAGATTGGCATCTTCATCAACTAGATGTTAAGAATGCTTTTCTCATTGGTGATTTCGATGAAGAGGTGTTTATAAGTTTACACCGAGATTTGAAATGGAACTTGGAAATTGCTAAATTTACATATGGAAGAAATCATCATATGGCCTCAAAACAGTCTCCAAGAGCTTGGTTTGAACGCTTAGAAAAAGCGATCACGATACCTCTAATGTGAAGTAGGCCATACAATCTTCTATAAACACCCTAAGAATAATAAAAATGCTATTTTGATTGTTTAAGTTGAAGACATTCTCAGAATTAATCATGGAGGTTTGATTGATCTTAAGAACAAAAAAAAGAGTTGCAAGGGAGTTTCAGATCAAAGACTTGGATGTCTTAAAAATAATTTTTAGGGATAAAGTTTGCAAGATCTAAGAAAGGTATTTTTGTTAATCAAAAGAAATATGTTCTTGACTTACTTCAAACACAAGTTTACTTGGTCGACAGACAACAGAAACTCTCATTGAACCAAATATGAAGTTACAAACTGCCAATACTGAAGAAGGACAAAGACGATACCAAAGACTATCAAGTTTTATCATATAAAAAGAAAAAAAAAATGAAAAGACTACAACTTGTATGAAAAAATTTGAAGCTAGCTCTCTAGAAGTGTGTAATCTGGCTTATCGAATATCAAAATTACCTCAGGAGATAATTTTCCAACAGCATTTCTATTTCTTCTTCCTCTTCTGCAGATAAAAAGTTCAATACATATCACAAAAAAGAGTTGAACACTGAAATCAAAGCTGATGATAATCGTGAATGTGATCATTGAATGTGTATGACTTACCATCTGCAATCTGCTTATCCATCGGAACAGAGCACTCCACAACATCACTTCTCTTATTAAGAGTGCAATTTCTTCCCATAATGCAGATACGTCGTATTTCTTGTGGATCCTCCAGAAGATCAAGAAGCATTTGTCTGAGAGCCCCTGCCCTGGAACCTAATTCAACCTTACGTCCAAATATGGAATAGAAGGTAATCAGATTGAAACTACTCATTTTTGGATATCACAGCGATATGTACTTTGAACTACTCTATCAGAATAAATTCAAAAAACTATACCAAAGTTTGCTTGCTAATACGAAGTTGTTCCAACCCAGTAGCAGTTAATTTGTTGGGCAATACCTCAAGTAGAGCTCGAACCTGAAACCAAACGCACTTTATAAATAAGTTTCCTTTTCTTTTTTTTTTTTTTTTTAGTTCGCAAAACAATGTTCATCACTACAGTTGTGAAAGATTGGAAATAATAAAGGGTAACACTTCTTTAAGTTTATATTCCATGAATCCATTATTAATTGAAGTATGGTAATTTTTTTAATTATTATGTTAATCATTTTATAATTAAAATACCATCGGAACGATCAGAGTGTTCTAAAAGAAAGAACTCCTCAGCATTGAAATTAATACCCATTAAACATAGAACCTAAGGCCTGAAGAAAGCACAAAAGGATTGAAAATTTTAAATTAAATAATAATTACTTTTTTCCCACTGAATAAAAATTGAATATAATTCCAATCTCTACGGTGGTGAAACCAATCAAGATGTATCTCATCCGATCCGATCTGATCTCAGACTCTTTCGTTCCAATCTATTTGATCCTTTGATCCTTTGGCCGCTGTTATTTATGTGGTATCTCAAGATTAAATGGAAGAAACAGAAAACGAAGTAATATTTATATATATACTCACTATGTTTCCATACTCACACGAGGTTCTACTTTCATTAGTCGCTTTTCAAAACGCTGTGTTCGTGAAAGCAATGCAGCTTCAACAACCTAGAAAAGTTAAGTAAAATAATATCTTTAATAAACTATAGTAATGCAACGTAAAAAAAAAAAAAAAAAAAAAAAAAAAAAAAAAAAAAAAAAAAAAAA